>NC_142495.1:14467497-14748243 GCF_965113065.1 Corylus avellana | reverse complement strand
GGTTCGGGGCACTTGTTATTTTCACAAAAAGTTATCGTTCGTTAAAGAAAATGGGGGGGGCAAACGAACTCGAATCACTTCGTGTCACCTACCGATATGATTGCGTAGAAGTTCCGCACATGCTCGTAAAATTTCGAGCGAAAAAATTTCACTTCGCATCCGACCATTTTGTTCGGCCTAGGGTTTCGGTCCTGGTTGTGAAAAAATGAAACGTCCCGAAAATTTACGAGGGTGCTCTGTGCATCGTGGCGATCATGTCGACGGGTCTCGAAGTGTAATTCGAGTCGTTTCGGCCGAGATCGGGCACTTGTTATTTTCACAAAAAGTTATCGTTCGTTAAAGAAAATGGGGGGGGCAAAGGAACTAGAATCACTTCGTGTCACCTACCGATATGATTGCCTAGAAGTTCCGCACATGCTCGTAAAATTTCGAGCGAAAAAATTTCACTTCGCATCCGACCATTTTGTTCGGCCTAGGGTTTCGGTCCTGGTTGTGAAAAAATGAAACGTCCCGAAAATTTACGAGGGTGCTCTGTGCATCGTGGCGATCATGTCGGCGGGTCTCGAAGTGTAATTCGAGTCGTTTCGGCCTAGATCGGGGCACTTGTTATTTTCACAAAAAGTTATCGTTCGTTAAAGAAAATGGGGGGGGCAAACGAACTCGAATCACTTCGTGTCACCTACCGATATGATTGCCTAGAAGTTCCGCACATGCTCGTAAAATTTCGAGGGAAAAAATTTCACTTCGCATCCGACCATTTTGTTCGGCCTAGGGTTTCGGTCCTAGTTGTGAAAAAATGAAACGTCCCGAAAATTTACGAGGGTACTCTGTGCATCATGGCGATCATGTCGGCGGGTCTCGAAGTGTAATTCGAGTCGTTTCGGACGGGTTCGGGGCACTTGTTATTTTCACAAAAAGTTATCGTTCGTTAAAGAAAATGGGGGGGGCAAACGAACTCGAATCACTTCGTGTCACCTACCGATATGATTGCCTAGAAGTTCCGCACATGCTCGTAAAATTTCGAGCGAAAAAATTTCACTTCGCATCCGACCATTTTGTTCGGCCTAGGGTTTCGGTCCTAGTTGTGAAAAAATGAAACGTCCCGAAAATTTACGAGGGTGCTCTGTGCATCATGGCGATCATGTCGGCGGGTCTCGAAGTGTAATTCGAGTCGTTTCGGCCGGGTTCGGGGCACTTGTTATTTTCACAAAAAGTTATCGTTCGTTAAAGAAAATGGGGGGGGCAAACGAACTCGAATCACTTCGTGTCACCTACCGATATGATTGCCTAGAAGTTCCGCACATGCTCGTAAAATTTCGAGCGAAAAAATTTCACTTCGCATCCGACCATTTTGTTCGGCCTAGGGTTTCGGTCCTGGTTGTGAAAAAATGAAACGTCCCGAAAATTTACGAGGATGCTCTGTGCATCGTGGCGATCATGTCGGCGGGTCTCGAAGTGTAATTCGAGTCGTTTCGGCCGAGATCGGGGCACTTGTTATTTTCACAAAAAGTTATCGTTCGTTAAAGAAAATGGGTTGGGGGGGGGGGGGGCAAACGAACTCGAATCACTTCGTGTCACCTACCGATATGATTGCCTAGAAGTTCCGCACATGCTCGTAAAATTTCGAGCGAAAAAATTTCACTTCGCATCCGACCATTTTGTTCGGCCTAGGGTTTCGGTACTTGTTGTGAAAAAATGAAACGTCCCGAAAATTTACGAGGGTGCTCTGTGCATCGTGGCGATCATGTGGGCGGGTCTCGAAGTGTAATTCGAGTCGTTTCGGCCGAGATCGGGGCACTTGTTATTTTCACAAAAAGTTATCGTTCGTTAAAGAGAAATGGGGGGGGCAAACGAACTCGAATCACTTCGTATCACCTACCGATATGATTGCCTAGAAGTTCCGCACATGCTCGTAAAATTTCGAGCGAAAAAATTTCACTTCGCATCCGACCATTTTGTTCGGCCTAGGGTTTCGGTCCTGCTTGTGAAAAAATGAAACGTCCCGGAAATTTACGAGGGTGCTCTGTGCATCGTGGCGATCATGTGGGCGGGTCTCGAAGTGTAATTCGAGTCGTTTCGGCCGAGATCGGGGCACTTGTTATTTTCACAAAAAGTTATCGTTCGTTAAAGAGAAATGGGGGGGGCAAACGAACTCGAATCACTTCGTGTCACCTACCGATATGATTGCCTAGAAGTTCCGCACATGCTCGTAAAATTTCGAGCGAAAAAATTTCACTTCGCATCCGACCATTTTGTTCGGCCTAGGGTTTCGGTCCTGGTTGTGAAAAAATGAAACGTCCCGAAAATTTACGAGGGTGCTCTGTGCATCTAGGCGATCATGTCGGCGGGTCTCGAAGTGTAATTCGAGTCGTTTCGGCCGGGATCGGGGCACTTGTTATTTTCACAAAAAGTTATCGTTCGTTAAAGAAAATGGGGGGGCAAACGAACTCGAATCACTTCGTGTCACCTACCGATATCATTGCCTAGAAGTTCTGCACAAGCTCGTAAAATTTCGAGCGAAAAAATTTCACTTCGCATCCGACCATTTTGTTCGGCCTAGGGTTTCGGTCCAGGTTGTTAAAAAATGAAACGTCCCGAAAATTTACGAGGGTGCTCTGTGCATCGTGGCGATCATGTCGGCGGGTCTCGAAGTGTAATTCGAGTAGTTTTGGCCGGGTTCGGGGCACTTGTTATTTTCACAAAAAGTTATCATTCGTTAAAGAAAATGGGGGGGCAAACGAACTTGAATCTCTTCGTGTCACCTGCCGATATGATTGCCTAGAAGTTCCGCACATGCTCGTAAAATTTCGAGCGAAAAAATTTCACTTCGCATCCGACCATTTTGTTCGGCCTAGGGTTTCGGTCCTGGTTGTGAAAAAATATAACGCTGTCCGATTTGCCCGAAAATTTACGAGGGTGCTCTGTGCATCGTGGCGATCATGTCGGCGGGTCTCGAAGTGTAATTCGAGTCGTTTCGGCCGAGATCGGGGCAGTTGTTATTTTCACAAAAAGTTATCGTTCGTTAAAGGAAATGGGGGGGCAAACGAACTCGAATCACTTCGTGTCACCTGCCGATATGATTGCCTAGAAGTTCTGCACAAGCTCGTAAAATTTCGAGCGAAAAAATTTCACTTCGCATCCGACCATTTTGTTCGGCCTAGGGTTTCGGTCCTGGTTGTGAAAAAATGAAACGTCCCGAAAATTTACGAGGGTACTCTGTGCATCGTGGCGATCATGTCGGCGGGTCTCGAAGTGTAATTCGACTCGTTTCGGCCGGGATCGGGGCACTAGTTGTTTTCACAAAAAGTTATCGTTCGTTAGAGTAAATGGGGGGGCAAAAGAACTCGAATCAATTCGTGTCACCTGCCGATACGATTGCCTAGAAGTTCTGCACAAGCTCGTAAAATTTCGTGCGAAAAAATTTCACTTCGCATCCGACCATTTTGTTCGGCCTAGGGTTTCGGTCCTGGTTGTGAAAAAATGAAACGTCCCGAAAATTTACGAGGGTGCTCTGTGCATCGTGGCGATCATGTCGGCGGGTCTCGAAGTGTAATTCGACTCGTTTCGGCCGGGATCGGGGCACTAGTTGTTTTCACAAAAAGTTATCGTTCGTTAGAGTAAATGGGGGGGCAAAAGAACTCGAATCAATTCGTGTCACCTGCCGATATGATTGCCTAGAAGTTCTGCACAAGCTCGTAAAATTTCGTGCGAAAAAATTTCACTTCGCATCCGACCATTTTGTTCGGCCTAGGGTTTCGGTCCTGGTTGTGAAAAAATGAAACGTCCCGAAAATTTACGAGGGTGCTCTGTGCATCGTGGCGATCATGTCAGCGGGTCTCGAAGTGTAATTCGAGTCGTTTCGGCCGAGATCGGGGCACTTGTTATTTTCACAAAAAGTTATCGTTCGTTAAAGAAAATGGGGGGTCAAACGAACTTGAATCACTTCGTGACACCTGCCGATATGATTGCCTAGAAGTTCCGCATATGCTCATAAAATTTCGAGCGAAAAAATTTCACTTCGCATCCGACCATTTTGTTCGGCCTAGGGTTTCGGTCCTGGTTGTAAAAAAATGAAACGTCCCGAAAATTTACGAGGGTGCTCTGTACATCTTGGCGATCATGTCGGCGGGTCTCGAAATGTAATTCGAGTCGTTTCGGCCGGGATCGGGGCACTTGTTATTTTCACAAAAAGTTATCATTCGTTAAAGAAAATGGAGGGGCAAACGAACTTGAATCACTTCGTGTCACCTGCCGATATGATTGCCTAGAAGTTCCGCACATGCTCGTAAAATTTCGAGCGAAAAAATTTCACTTCGCATCCGACCATTTTGTTCGGCCTAGGGTTTCGGTCCTGGTTGTGAAAAAATATAACGTCGTCCGATTTGCCCGAAAATTTACGAGGGTGCTCTGTGCATCGTGGCGATCATGTTGGCGGGTCTCGAAGTGTAATTCGAGTCGTTTCGGCCGAGATCGGGGCACTTGTTATTTTCACAAAAAGTTATCGTTCGTTAAAGGAAATGGGGGGGCAAACGAACTCGAATCACTTCGTGTCACCTGCCGATATGATTGCCTAGAAGTTCTGCACAAGCTCGTAAAATTTCGAGCGAAAAAATTTCACTTCGCATCCGACCATTTTGTTCGGCCTAGGGTTTCGGTCCTGGTTGTGAAAAAATGAAACGTCCCGAAAATTTACGAGGGTACTCTGTGCATCGTGGCGATCATGTCGGCGGGTCTCGAAGTGTAATTCGACTCGTTTCGGCCGGGATCGGGGCACTAGTTGTTTTCACAAAAAGTTATCGTTCGTGAAAGAAAATGGGGGGGGCAAACGAACTCGAATCACTTCTTGTCACCTGCCGATATGATTGCCTAGAAGTTCTGCACAAGCTCGTAAAATTTCGAGCGAAAAAATTTCACTTCGTATCCGACCATTTTGTTCGGCCTAGGGTTTCGGTCCTGGTTGTGAAAAAATGAAACGTCCCGAAAATTTACGAGGGTGCTCTGTGCATCGTGGCGATCATGTTGGCGGGTCTCGAAGTGTAATTCGAATCGTTTCGGCCGAGATCGGGGCACTTGTTATTTTCACAAATAGTTATCGTTCGTTAAAGAAAATGGGGGGTCAAACGAACTTGAATCACTTCGTGACACCTGCCGATATGATTGCCTAGAAGTTCCGCATATGCTCGTAAAATTTCGAGCGAAAAAATTTCACTTCGCATCCGACCATTTTGTTCGGCCTAGGGTTTCGGTCCTGGTTGTAAAAAAATGAAACGTCCCGAAAATTTACGAGGGTGCTCTGTACATCTTGGCGATCATGTCGGCGGGTCTCGAAGTGTAATTCGAGTCGTTTCGGCCGGGATCGGGGCACTTGTTATTTTCACAAAAAGTTATCATTCGTTAAAGAAAATGGAGGGGCAAACGAACTTGAATCACTTCGTGTCACCTGCCGATATGATTGCCTAGAAGTTCCGCACATGCTCGTAAAATTTCGAGCGAAAAAATTTCACTTCGCATCCGACCATTTTGTTCGGCCTAGGGTTTCGGTCCTGGTTGTGAAAAAATATAACGTCGTCCGATTTGCCCGAAAATTTACGAGGGTGCTCTGTGCATCGTGGCGATCATGTTGGCGGGTCTCGAAGTGTAATTCGAGTCGTTTCGGCCGAGATCGGGGCACTTGTTATTTTCACAAAAAGTTATCGTTCGTTAAAGGAAATGGGGGGGCAAACGAACTCGAATCACTTCGTGTCACCTGCCGATATGATTGCCTAGAAGTTCTGCACAAGCTCGTAAAATTTCGAGCGAAAAAATTTCACTTCGCATCCGACCATTTTGTTCGGCCTAGGGTTTCGGTCCTGGTTGTGAAAAAATGAAACGTCCCGAAAATTTACGAGGGTACTCTGTGCATCGTGGCGATCATGTCGGCGGGTCTCGAAGTGTAATTCGACTCGTTTCGGCCGGGATCGGGGCACTAGTTGTTTTCACAAAAAGTTATCGTTCGTGAAAGAAAATGGGGGGGGCAAACGAACTCGAATCACTTCTTGTCACCTGCCGATATGATTGCCTAGAAGTTCTGCACAAGCTCGTAAAATTTCGAGCGAAAAAATTTCACTTCGTATCCGACCATTTTGTTCGGCCTAGGGTTTCGGTCCTGGTTGTGAAAAAATGAAACGTCCCGAAAATTTACGAGGGTGCTCTGTGCATCGTGGCGATCATGTTGGCGGGTCTCGAAGTGTAATTCGAATCGTTTCGGCCGAGATCGGGGCACTTGTTATTTTCACAAATAGTTATCGTTCGTTAAAGAAAATGGGGGGTCAAACGAACTTGAATCACTTCGTGACACCTGCCGATATGATTGCCTAGAAGTTCCGCATATGCTCGTAAAATTTCGAGCGAAAAAATTTCACTTCGCATCCGACCATTTTGTTCGGCCTAGGGTTTCGGTCCTGGTTGTAAAAAAATGAAACGTCCCGAAAATTTACGAGGGTGCTCTGTACATCTTGGCGATCATGTCGGCGGGTCTCGAAGTGTAATTCGAGTCGTTTCGGCCGGGATCGGGGCACTTGTTATTTTCACAAAAAGTTATCATTCGTTAAAGAAAATGGAGGGGCAAACGAACTTGAATCACTTCGTGTCACCTGCCGATATGATTGCCTAGAAGTTCCGCACATGCTCGTAAAATTTCGAGCGAAAAAATTTCACTTCGCATCCGACCATTTTGTTCGGCCTAGGGTTTCGGTCCTGGTTGTGAAAAAATATAACGTCGTCCGATTTGCCCGAAAATTTACGAGGGTGCTCTGTGCATCGTGGCGATCATGTTGGCGGGTCTCGAAGTGTAATTCGAGTCGTTTCGGCCGAGATCGGGGCACTTGTTATTTTCACAAAAAGTTATCGTTCGTTAAAGAAAATGGGGGGGCAAACGAACTCGAATCACTTCGTGTCACCTGCCGATATGATTGCCTAGAAGTTCTGCACAAGCTCGTAAAATTTCGAGCGAAAAAATTTCACTTCGCATCCGACCATTTTGTTCGGCCTAGGGTTTCGGTCCTGGTTGTGAAAAAATGAAACGTCCCGAAAATTTACGAGGGTGCTCTGTGCATCGTGGCGATCATGTCGGCGGGTCTCGAAGTGTAATTCGACTCGTTTCGGCCGGGATCGGGGCACTAGTTGTTTTCACAAAAAGTTATCGTTCGTTAGAGTAAATGGGGGGGCAAAAGAACTCGAATCAATTCGTGTCACCTGCCGATATGATTGCCTAGAAGTTCTGCACAAGCTCGTAAAATTTCGAGCGAAAAAATTTCACTTCGCATCCGACCATTTTGTTCGGCCTAGGGTTTCGGTCCTGGTTGTGAAAAAATGAAACGTCCCGAAAATTTACGAGGGTGCTCTGTGCATCGTGGCGATCATGTCGGCGGGTCTCGAAGTGTAATTCGAGTCGTTTCGGCCGGGTTCGGGGCACTTGTTATTTTCACAAAAAGTTATCGTTCGTTAAAGAAAATGGGGGGTCAAACGAACTCGAATCACTTCGTGTCACCTGCCGATATGATTGCCTAGAAGTTCCGCACATGCTCGTAAAATTTCGAGCGAAAAAATTTCACTTCGCATCCGACCATTTTGTTCGGCCTAGGGTTTCGGTCCTGGTTGTGAAAAAATGAAACGTCCCGAAAATTTACGAGGGTGCTCTGTGCATCGTGGCGATCATGTCGGCGGGTCTCGAAGTGTAATTCGAGTCGTTTCGGCCGGGTTCGGGGCACTTGTTATTTTCACAAAAAGTTATCGTTCGTTAAAGAAAATGGGGGGGCAAACGAACTGGAATCACTTCGTGTCACCTGCCGATATGATTGCCTAGAAGTTCCGCACATGCTCTTAAAATTTCGAGCGAAAAAATTTCACTTCGCATCCGACCATTTTGTTCGGCCTAGGGTTTTGGTCCTGGTTGTGAAAAAATGAAACGTCCCGAAAATTTATGAGGGTGCTCTGTCCATCGTGGCGATCATGTCGGCGGGTCTCGAAGTGTAATTCGAGTCGTTTCGGCCGGGATCGGGGCACTTGTTATTTTCACAAAAAGTTATCGTTCGTGAAAGAAAATGGGGGGGCAAACGAACTCGAATCACTTCGTGTCACCTGCCGATATGATTGCCTAGAAGTTCTGCACAAGCTCGTAAAATTTCGAGCGAAAAAATTTCAATTCGTATCCGACCATTTTGTTCGGCCTAGGGTTTCAGTCCTAGTTGTGAAAAAATGAAACGTCCCGAAAATTTACGAGGGTGCTCTGTGCATCGTGGCGATCATGTCGGCGGGTCTCGAAGTGTAATTCGAGTCGTTTCGGCCGGGTTCAGGGGCACTTGTTATTTTCACAAAAAGTTATCGTTCGTTAAAGAAAATGGGGGGTCAAACGAACTCGAATCACTTCGTGTCACCTGCCGATATGATTGCCTAGAAGTTCCGCACATGCTCGTAAAATTTCGAGCGAAAAAATTTCTCTTCGCATCCGACCATTTTGTTCGGCCTAGGGTTTCGGTCCTAGTTGTGAAAAAATGAAACGTCCCGAAAATTTACGAGGGTGCTCTGTGCATCGTGGCGATCATGTCGGCGGGTCTCGAAGTGTAATTCGAGTCGTTTCGGCCGGGTTCGGGGCACTTGTTATTTTCACAAAAAGTTATCGTTCGTTAAAGAAAATGGGGGGTCAAACGAACTCGAATCACTTCGTGTCACCTGCCGATATGATTGCCTAGAAGTTCCGCACATGCTCGTAAAATTTCGAGCGAAAAAATTTCACTTCGCATCCGACCATTTTGTTCGGCCTAGGGTTTCGGTCCTGGTTATGAAAAAATGAAACGTCCCGAAAATTTACGAGGGTGCTCTGTGTATCGTGGCGATCATGTCGGCGGGTCTCGAAGTGTAATTCGAGTCATTTCGGCCGGGTTCGGGGCACTTCTTATTTTCACAAAAAGTTATCGTTCGTCAAAGAAAATGGGGGGGCAAACGAACTCGAATCACTTCGTGTCACCTGCCGATATGATTGCCTAGAAGTTCTGCACAAGCTCGTAAAATTTCGAGCGAAAAAATTTCACTTCGTATCCGACCATTTTGTTCGGCCTAGGGTTTCGGTCCTGGTTGTGAAAAAATGAAACGTCCCGAAAATTTACGAGGGTGCTCTGTGCATCGTGGCGATTATGTCGGCGGGTCTCGAAGTGTAATTCGAGTCGTTTCGGCCGGGATCGGGGCACTTGTTATTTTCACAAAAAGTTATCGTTCGTTAAAGAAAATGGGGGGGCAAACGAACTCGAATCACTTCGTGTCGCCTACCGATATGATTGCCTAGAAGTTCCGCACATGCTCGTAAAATTTCGAGCGAAAAAATTTCACTTCGCATCCGACCATTTTGTTCGGCCTAGGGTTTCGGTCCAGGTTGTCAAAAAATGAAACGTCCCGAAAATTTACGAGGGTGCTCTGTGCATCGTGGCGATCATGTCGGCGGGTCTCGAAGTGTAATTCGAGTCGTTTCGGCCGAGATCGGGGCACTTGTTATTTTCACAAAAAGTTATCGTTCGTTAAAGAAAATGGGGGGGGGGGGGCAAACGAACTCGAATCACTTCGTGTCACCTACCGATATGATTGCCTAGAAGTTCCGCACATGCTCGTAAAATTTCGAGCGAAAAAATTTCACTTCGCATCCGACCATTTTGTTCGGCCTAGGGTTTCGGTACTGGTTGTGAAAAAATGAAACGTCCCGAAAATTTACGAGGGTGCTCTGTGCATCGTGGCGATCATGTGGGCGGGTCTCGAAGTGTAATTCGAGTCGTTTCGGCCGAGATCGGGGCACTTGTTATTTTCACAAAAAGTTATCGTTCGTTAAAGAGAAATGGGGGGGGCAAACGAACTCGAATCACTTCGTGTCACCTACCGATATGATTGCCTAGAAGTTCCGCACATGCTCGTAAAATTTCGAGCGAAAAAATTTCACTTCGCATCCGACCATTTTGTTCGGCCTAGGGTTTCGGTCCTGCTTGTGAAAAAATGAAACGTCCCGAAAATTTACGAGGGTGCTCTGTGTATCGTGGCGATCATGTCGGCGGGTCTCGAAGTGTAATTCGAGTCGTTTCGGCCGGGTTCGGGGCACTTGTTATTTTCACAAAAAGTTATCGTTCGTTAAAGAAAATGGGGGGGCAAACGAACTCGAATCACTTCGTGTCACCTGCCGATATGATTGCCTAGAAGTTCTGCACAAGCTCGTAAAATTTCGAGCGAAAAAATTTCACTTCGCATCCGACCATTTTGTTCGGCCTAGGGTTTCGGTCCTGCTTGTGAAAAAATGAAACGTCCCGAAAATTTACGAGGGTGCTCTGTGCATCGTGGCGATCATGTGGGCGGGTCTCGAAGTGTAATTCGAGTCGTTTCGGCCGAGATCGGGGCACTTGTTATTTTCACAAAAAGTTATCGTTCGTTAAAGAGAAATGGGGGGGGCAAACGAACTCGAATCACTTCGTGTCACCTACCGATATGATTGCCTAGAAGTTCCGCACATGCTCGTAAAATTTCGAGCGAAAAAATTTCACTTCGCATCCGACCATTTTGTTCGGCCTAGGGTTTCGGTCCTGGTTGTGAAAAAATGAAACGTCCCGAAAATTTACGAGGGTGCTCTGTGCATCGTGGCGATCATGTCGACGGGTCTCGAAGTGTAATTCGAGTCGTTTCGGCCGAGATCGGGCACTTGTTATTTTCACAAAAAGTTATCGTTCGTTAAAGAAAATGGGAGGGGCAAATGAACTAGAATCACTTCGTGTCACCTACCGATATGATTGCCTAGAAGTTCCGCACATGCTCGTAAAATTTCGAGCGAAAAAATTTCACTTCGCATCCGACCATTTTGTTCGGCCTAGGGTTTCGGTCCTGGTTGTGAAAAAATGAAACGTCCCGAAAATTTACGAGGGTGCTCTGTGCATCGTGGCGATCATGTCGGCGGGTCTCGAAGTGTAATTCGAGTCGTTTCGGCCTAGATCGGGGCACTTATTATTTTCACAAAAAGTTATCGTTCGTTAAAGAAAATGGGGGGGGCAAACGAACTCGAATCACTTCGTGTCACCTACCGATATGATTGCCTAGAAGTTCCGCACATGCTCGTAAAATTTCGAGCGAAAAAATTTCACTCCGCATCCGACCATTTTGTTCGGCCTAGGGTTTCGGTCCTGGTTGTGAAAAAATGAAACGTCCCGAAAATTTACGAGGGTGCTCTGTGCATCGTGGCGATCATGTCGGCGGGTCTCGAAGTGTAATTCGAGTCGTTTCGGACGAGATCGGGGCACTTGTTATTTTCACAAAAAGTTATCGTTCGTTAAAGAAAATGGGGGGGGGGGGGGGGGGCAAACGAACTCGAATCACTTCGTGTCACCTACCGATATGATTGCCTAGAAGTTTCGCACATGCTCGTAAAATTTCGAGGGAAAAAATTTCACTTCGCATCCGACCATTTTGTTCGGCCTAGGGTTTCGGTCCTAGTTGTGAAAAAATGAAACGTCCCGAAAATTTACGAGGGTGCTCTGTGCATCATGGCGATCATGTCGGCGGGTCTCGAAGTGTAATTCGAGTCGTTTCGGCCGGGTTCGGGGCACTTGTTATTTTCACAAAAAGTTATCGTTCGTTAAAGAAAATGGGGGGGGCAAACGAACTCGAATCACTTCGTGTCACCTACCGATATGATTGCCTAGAAGTTCCGCACATGCTCGTAAAATTTCGAGCGAAAAAATTTCACTTCGCATCCGACCATTTTGTTCGGCCCAGGGTTTCGGTCCTGGTTGTGAAAAAATGAAACGTCCCGAAAATTTACGAGGGTGCTCTGTGCATCGTGGCGATCATGTCGGCGGGTCTCGAAGTGTAATTCGAGTCGTTTCGGCCGAGATCGGGGCACTTGTTATTTTCACAAAAAGTTATCGTTCGTTAAAGAAAATGGGGGGGGGGGGCAAACGAACTCGAATCACTTCGTGTCACCTACCGATATGATTGCCTAGAAGTTCCGCACATGCTCGTAAAATTTCGAGCGAAAAAATTTCACTTCGCATCCGACCATTTTGTTCGGCCTAGGGTTTCGGTACTGGTTGTGAAAAAATGAAACGTCCCGAAAATTTACGAGGGTGCTCTGTGCATCGTGGCGATCATGTGGGCGGGTCTCGAAGTGTAATTCGAGTCGTTTCGGCTGAGATCGGGGCACTTGTTATTTTCACAAAAAGTTATCGTTCGTTAAAGAGAAATGGGGGGGGCAAACGAACTCGAATCACTTCGTGTCACCTACCGATATGATTGCCTAGAAGTTCCGCACATGCTCGTAAAATTTCGAGCGAAAAAATTTCACTTCGCATCCGACCATTTTGTTCGGCCTAGGGTTTCGGTACTGGTTGTGAAAAAATGAAACGTCCCGAAAATTTACGAGGGTGCTCTGTGCATCGTGGCGATCATGTGGGCGGGTCTCGAAGTGTAATTCGAGTCGTTTCGGCCGAGATCGGGGCACTTGTTATTTTCACAAAAAGTTATCGTTCGTTAAAGAGAAATGGGGGGGGCAAACGAACTCGAATCACTTCGTGTCACCTACCGATATGATTGCCTAGAAGTTCCGCACATGCTCGTAAAATTTCGAGCGAAAAAATTTCACTTCGCATCCGACCATTTTGTTCGGCCTAGGGTTTCGGTCCTGCTTGTGAAAAAATGAAACGTCCCGGAAATTTACGAGGGTGCTCTGTGCATCGTGGCGATCATGTGGGCGGGTCTCGAAGTGTAATTCGAGTCGTTTCGGCCGAGATCGGGGCACTTGTTATTTTCACAAAAAGTTATCGTTCGTTAAAGAGAAATGGGGGGGGCAAACGAACTCGAATCACTTCGTGTCACCTACCGATATGATTGCCTAGAAGTTCCGCACATGCTCGTAAAATTTCGAGCGAAAAAATTTCACTTCGCATCCGACCATTTTGTTCGGCCTAGGGTTTCGGTCCTGGTTGTGAAAAAATGAAACGTCCCGAAAATTTACGAGGGTGCTCTGTGCATCGTGGCGATCATGTCGGCGGGTCTCGAAGTGTAATTCGAGTCGTTTCGGCCGGGTTCGGGGCACTTGTTATTTTCACAAAAAGTTATCGTTCGTTAAAGAAAATGGGCGGGGCAAACGAACTCGAATCACTTCGTGTCACCTACCGATATGATTGCGTAGAAGTTCCGCACATGCTCGTAAAATTTCGAGCGAAAAAATTTCACTTCGCATCCGACCATTTTGTTCGTCCTAGGGTTTCGGTCCTGGTTGTGAAAAAATGAAACGTCCCGAAAATTTACGAGGGTGCTCTGTGCATCGTGGCGATCATGTCGACGGGTCTCGAAGTGTAATTCGAGTCGTTTCGGCCGAGATCGGGCACTTGTTATTTTCACAAAAAGTTATCGTTCGTTAAAGAAAATGGGGGGGGCAAATGAACTCGAATCACTTCGTGTCACCTACCGATATGATTGCCTAGAAGTTCCGCACATGCTCGTAAAATTTCGAGCGAAAAAATTTCACTTCGCATCCGACCATTTTGTTCGGCCTAGGGTTTCGGTCCTGGTTGTGAAAAAATGAAACGTCCCGAAAATTTACGAGGGTGCTCTGTGCATCGTGGCGATCATGTCGGCGGGTCTCGAAGTGTAATTCGAGTCGTTTCGGCCTAGATCGGGGCACTTGTTATTTTCACAAAATGTTATCGTTCGTTAAAGAAAATGGGGGGGGCAAACGAACTCGAATCACTTCGTGTCACCTACCGATATGATTGCCTAGAAGTTCCGCACATGCTCGTAAAATTTCGAGCGAAAAAATTTCACTTCGCATCCGACCATTTTGATCGGCCTAGGGTTTCGGTCCTGGTTGTGAAAAAATGAAACGTCCCGAAAATTTACGAGGGTGCTCTGTGCATCGTGGCGATCATGTCGGCGGGTCTCGAAGTGTAATACGAGTCGTTTCGGCCGAGATCGGGGCACTTGTTATTTTCACAAAAAGTTATCGTTCGTTAAAGAAAATGGGGGGGGCAAACGAACTCGAATCACTTCGTGTCACCTACCGATATGATTGCCTAGAAGTTCCGCACATGCTCGTAAAATTTCGAGCGAAAAAATTTCACTTCGCATCCGACCATTTTGTTCGGCCTAGGGTTTCGGTCCTGGTTGTGAAAAAATGAAACGTCCCGAAAATTTACGACGGTGCTCTGTGCATCATGGCGATCATGTCGGCGGGTCTCGAAGTGTAATTCGAGTCGTTTCGGCCGGGTTCGGGGCACTTGTTATTTTCACAAAAAGTTATCGTTCGTGAAAGAAAATGGGGGGGGCAAACGAACTCGAATCACTTCTTGTCACCTGCCGATATGATTGCCTAGAAGTTCTGCACAAGCTCGTAAAATTTCGTGCGAAAAAATTTCACTTCGCATCCGACCATTTTGTTCGGCCTAGGGTTTCGGTCCTAGTTGTGAAAAAATGAAACGTCCCGAAAATTTACGAGGGTGCTCTGTGCATCGTGGCGATCATGTCGGCGGGTCTCGAAGTGTAATTCGAGTCGTTTCGGCCGGGTTCGGGGCACTTGTTATTTTCACAAAAAGTTATCGTTCGTGAAAGAAAATGGGGGGGGGCAAACGAACTCGAATCACTTCTTGTCACCGGCCGATATGATTGCCTAGAAGTTCTGCACAAGCTCGTAAAATTTCGAGCGAAAAAATTTCAATTCGTATCCGACCATTTTGTTCGGCCTAGGGTTTCAGTCCTAGTTGTGAAAAAATGAAACGTCCCGAAAATTTACGAGGGTGCTCTGTGCATCGTGGCGATCATGTCGGCGGGTCTCGAAGTGTAATTCGAGTCGTTTCGGCCGAGTTCAGGGGCACTTGTTATTTTCACAAAAAGTTATCGTTCGTTAAAGAAAATGGGGGGTCAAACGAACTCGAATCACTTCGTGTCACCTGCCGATATGATTGCCTAGAAGTTCCGCACATGCTCGTAAAATTTCGAGCGAAAAAATTTCTCTTCGCATCCCACCATTTTGTTCGGCCTAGGGTTTCGGTCCTAGTTGTGAAAAAATGAAACGTCCCGAAAATTTACGAGGGTGCTCTGTGCATCGTGGCGATCATGTCGGCGGGTCTCGAAGTGTAATTCGAGTCGTTTCGGCCGGGTTCGGGGCACTTGTTATTTTCACAAAAAGTTATCGTTCGTTAAAGAAAATGGGGGGTCAAACGAACTCGAATCACTTCGTGTCACCTGCCGATATGATTGCCTAGAAGTTCCGCACATGCTCGTAAAATTTCGAGCGAAAAAATTTCACTTCGCATCCGACCATTTTGTTCGGCCTAGGGTTTCGGTCCTGGTTATGAAAAAATGAAACGTCCCGAAAATTTACGAGGGTGCTCTGTGTATCGTGGCGATCATGTCGGCGGGTCTCGAAGTGTAATTCGAGTCGTTTCGGCCGGGTTCGGGGCACTTGTTATTTTCACAAAAAGTTATCGTTCGTTAAAGAAAATGGGGGGGCAAACGAACTCGAATCACTTCGTGTCACCTGCCGATATGATTGCCTAGAAGTTCTGCACAAGCTCGTAAAATTTCGAGCGAAAAAATTTCACTTCGTATCCGACCATTTTGTTCGGCCTAGGGTTTCGGTCCTGGTTGTGAAAAAATGAAACGTCCCGAAAATTTACGAGGGTGCTCTGTGCATCGTGGCGATTATGTCGGCGGGTCTCGAAGTGTAATTCGAGTCGTTTCGGCCGGGATCGGGGCACTTGTTATTTTCACAAAAAGTTATCGTTCGTTAAAGAAAATGGGGGGGCAAACGAACTCGAATCACTTCGTGTCGCCTACCGATATGATTGCCTAGAAGTTCCGCACATGCTCGTAAAATTTCGAGCGAAAAAATTTCACTTCGCATCCGAGCATTTTGTTCGGCCTAGGGTTTCGGTCCTGGTTGTGAAAAAATGAAACGTCCCGAAAATTTACGAGGGTGCTCTGTGCATCGTGGCGATCATGTCGGCGGGTCTC
Organism: Corylus avellana; assembly: GCF_965113065.1. Classification (NCBI taxonomy): domain Eukaryota; kingdom Viridiplantae; phylum Streptophyta; class Magnoliopsida; order Fagales; family Betulaceae; genus Corylus; species Corylus avellana. The sequence continues at coordinate 14,732,232 of NC_142495.1, read as the reverse complement.
GAAGTGTAATTCGAGTCGTTTCGGCCGAGATCGGGGCACTTGTTATTTTCACAAAAAGTTCTCGTTCGTTAAAGAAAATGGGGGGGGCAAACGAACTCGAATCACTTCGTGTCACCTACCGATATGATTGCGTAGAAGTTCCGCACATGCTCGTAAAATTTCGAGCGAAAAAATTTCACTTCGCATCCGACCATTTTGTTCGGCCTAGGGTTTCGGTCCTGGTTGTGAAAAAATGAAACGTCCCGAAAATTTACGAGGGTGCTCTGTGCATCGTGGCGATCATGTCGACGGGTCTCGAAGTGTAATTCGAGTCGTTTCGGCCGAGATCGGGCACTTGTTATTTTCACAAAAAGTTATCGTTCGTTAAAGAAAATGGGGGGGGCAAATGAACTAGAATCACTTCGTGTCACCTACCGATATGATTGCCTAGAAGTTCCGCACATGCTCGTAAAATTTCGAGCGAAAAAATTTCACTTCGCGTCCGACCATTTTGTTCGGCCTAGGGTTTCGGTCCTGGTTGTGAAAAAATGAAACGTCCCGAAAATTTACGAGGGTGCTCTGTGCATCATGGCGATCATGTCGGCGGGTCTCGAAGTGTAATTCGAGTCGTTTCGGCCGGGTTCGGGGCACTTGTTATTTTCACAAAAAGTTATCGTTCGTTAAAGGAAATGGGGGGGCAAACGAACTCGAATCACTTCGTGTCACCTGCCGATATGATTGCCTAGAAGTTCTGCACAAGCTCGTAAAATTTAGAGCGAAAAAATTTCACTTCGCATCCGACCATTTTGTTCGGCCTAGGGTTTCGGTCCTGGTTGTGAAAAAATGAAACGTCCCGAAAATTTACGAGGGTACTCTGTGCATCGTGGCGATCATGTCGGCGGGTCTCGAAGTGTAATTCGACTCGTTTCGGCCGGGATCGGGGCACTAGTTGTTTTCACAAAAAGTTATCGTTCGTTAGAGTAAATGGGGGGGCAAAAGAACTCGAATCAATTCGTGTCACCTGCCGATATGATTGCCTAGAAGTTCTGCACAAGCTCGTAAAATTTCGAGCGAAAAAATTTCACTTCGCATCCGACCATTTTGTTCGGCCTAGGGTTTCGGTCCTGGTTGTGAAAAAATGAAACGTCCCGAAAATTTACGAGGGTGCTCTGTGCATCGTGGCGATCATGTCGGCGGGTCTCGAAGTGTAATTCGAGTCGTTTCGGCCGGGTTCGGGGCACTTGTTATTTTCACAAAATGTTATCGTTCGTGAAAGAAAATGGGGGGGGCAAACGAACTCGAATCACTTCTTGTCACCTGCCGATATGATTGCCTAGAAGTTCTGCACAAGCTCGTAAAATTTCGTGCGAAAAAATTTCACTTCGCATCCGACCATTTTGTTCGGCCTAGGGTTTCGGTCCTGGTTGTGAAAAAATGAAACGTCCCGAAAATTTACGAGGGTGCTCTGTGCATCGTGGCGATCATGTCGGCGGGTCTCGAAGTGTAATTCGAGTCGTTTCGGCCGGGTTCGGGGCACTTGTTATTTTCACAAAAAGTTATCGTTCGTGAAAGAAAATGGGGGGGGGCAAACGAACTCGAATCACTTCTTGTCACCTGCCGATATGATTGCCTAGAAGTTCTGCACAAGCTCGTAAAATTTCGAGCGAAAAAATTTCACCTCGTATCCGACCATTTTGTTCGGCCTAGGGTTTCGGTCCTGGTTGTGAAAAAATGAAACGTCCCGAAAATTTACGAGGGTGCTCTGTGCATCGTGGCGATCATGTTGGCGGGTCTCGAAGTGTAATTCGAATCGTTTCGGCCGAGATCGGGGCACTTGTTATTTTCACAAATAGTTATCGTTCGTCAAAGAAAATGGGGGGTCAAACGAACTTGAATCACTTCGTGTCACCTGCCGATATGATTGCCTAGAAGTTCCGCACATGCTCGTAAAATTTCGTGCGAAAAAATTTCACTTCGCATCCGACCATTTTGTTCGGCCTAAGGTTTCGGTCCTGGTTGTGAAAAAATGAAACGTCCCAAAAATTTACGAGGGTGCTCTGTGCATCGTGGCGATCATGTCGGCGGGTCTCGAAGTGCAATTCGAGTCGTTTCGGCCGAGATCGGGGCACTTGTTATTTTCACAAAAAGTTATCGTTCGTTAAAGAAAATGGGGGGTCAAACGAACTTGAATCACTTCGTGACACCTGCCGATATGATTGCCTAGAAGTTCCGCATATGCTCGTAAAATTTCGAGCGAAAAAATTTCACTTCGCATCCGACCATTTTGTTCGGCCTAGGGTTTCGGTCCTGGTTGTAAAAAAATGAAACGTCCCGAAAATTTACGAGGGTGCTCTGTACATCTTGGCGATCATGTCGGCGGGTCTCGAAGTGTAATTCGAGTCGTTTCGGCCGGGATCGGGGCACTTGTTATTTTCACAAAAAGTTATCATTCGTTAAAGAAAATGGAGGGGCAAACGAACTTGAATCACTTCGTGTCACCTGCCGATATGATTGCCTAGAAGTTCCGCACATGCTCGTAAAATTTCGAGCGAAAAAATTTCACTTCGCATCCGACCATTTTGTTCGGCCTAGGGTTTCGGTCCTGGTTGTGAAAAAATATAACGTCGTCCGATTTGCCCGAAAATTTACGAGGGTGCTCTGTGCATCGTGGCGATCATGTTGGCGGGTCTCGAAGTGTAATTCGAGTCGTTTCGGCCGAGATCGGGGCACTTGTTATTTTCACAAAAAGTTATCGTTCGTTAAAGGAAATGGGGGGGCAAACGAACTCGAATCACTTCGTGTCACCTGCCGATATGATTGCCTAGAAGTTCTGCACAAGCTCGTAAAATTTCGAGCGAAAAAATTTCACTTCGCATCCGACCATTTTGTTCGGCCTAGGGTTTCGGTCCTGGTTGTGAAAAAATGAAACGTCCCGAAAATTTACGAGGGTGCTCTGTGCATCGTGGCGATCATGTCGGCGGGTCTCGAAGTGTAATTCGAGTCGTTTCGGGCGGGATCGGGGCACTAGTTGTTTTCACAAAAAGTTATCGTTCGTTAGAGTAAATGGGGGGGCAAAAGAACTCGAATCAATTCGTGTCACCTGCCGATATGATTGCCTAGAAGTTCTGCACAAGCTCGTAAAATTTCGAGCGAAAAAATTTCACTTCGCATCCGACCATTTTGTTCGGCCTAGGGTTTCGGTCCTGGTTGTGAAAAAATGAAACGTCCCGAAAATTTACGAGGGTGCTCTGTGCATCGTGGCGATCATGTCGGCGGGTCTCGAAGTGTAATTCGAGTCGTTTCGGCCGGGTTCGGGGCACTTGTTATTTTCACAAAATGTTATCGTTCGTGAAAGAAAATGGGGGGGGCAAACGAACTCGAATCACTTCTTGTCACCTGCCGATATGATTGCCTAGAAGTTCTGCACAAGCTCGTAAAATTTCGTGCGAAAAAATTTCACTTCGCATCCGACCATTTTGTTCGGCCTAGGGTTTCGGTCCTGGTTGTGAAAAAATGAAACGTCCCGAAAATTTACGAGGGTGCTCTGTGCATCGTGGCGATCATGTCGGCGGGTCTCGAAGTGTAATTCGAGTCGTTTCGGCCGGGTTCGGGGCACTTGTTATTTTCACAAAAAGTTATCGTTCGTGAAAGAAAATGGGGGGGGCAAACGAACTCGAATCACTTCTTGTCACCTGCCGATATGATTGCCTAGAAGTTCTGCACAAGCTCGTAAAATTTCGAGCGAAAAAATTTCACTTCGTATCCGACCATTTTGTTCGGCCTAGGGTTTCGGTCCTGGTTGTGAAAAAATGAAACGTCCCGAAAATTTACGAGGGTGCTCTGTGCATCGTGGCGATCATGTTGGCGGGTCTCGAAGTGTAATTCGAATCGTTTCGGCCGAGATCGGGGCACTTGTTATTTTCACAAATAGTTATCGTTCGTCAAAGAAAATGGGGGGTCAAACGAACTTGAATCACTTCGTGTCACCTGCCGATATGATTGCCTAGAAGTTCCGCACATGCTCGTAAAATTTCGTGCGAAAAAATTTCACTTCGCATCCGACCATTTTGTTCGGCCTAAGGTTTCGGTCCTGGTTGTGAAAAAATGAAACGTCCCAAAAATTTACGAGGGTGCTCTGTGCATCGTGGCGATCATGTCGGCGGGTCTCGAAGTGCAATTCGAGTCGTTTCGGCCGAGATCGGGGCACTTGTTATTTTCACAAAAAGTTATCGTTCGTTAAAGAAAATGGGGGGTCAAACGAACTTGAATCACTTCGTGACACCTGCCGATATGATTGCCTAGAAGTTCCGCATATGCTCGTAAAATTTCGAGCGAAAAAATTTCACTTCGCATCCGACCATTTTGTTCGGCCTAGGGTTTCGGTCCTGGTTGTAAAAAAATGAAACGTCCCGAAAATTTACGAGGGTGCTCTGTACATCTTGGCGATCATGTCGGCGGGTCTCGAAGTGTAATTCGAGTCGTTTCGGCCGGGATCGGGGCACTTGTTATTTTCACAAAAAGTTATCATTCGTTAAAGAAAATGGAGGGGCAAACGAACTTGAATCACTTCGTGTCACCTGCCGATATGATTGCCTAGAAGTTCCGCACATGCTCGTAAAATTTCGAGCGAAAAAATTTCACTTCGCATCCGACCATTTTGTTCGGCCTAGGGTTTCGGTCCTGGTTGTGAAAAAATATAACGTCGTCCGATTTGCCCGAAAATTTACGAGGGTGCTCTGTGCATCGTGGCGATCATGTTGGCGGGTCTCGAAGTGTAATTCGAGTCGTTTCGGCCGAGATCGGGGCACTTGTTATTTTCACAAAAAGTTATCGTTCGTTAAAGGAAATGGGGGGGCAAACGAACTCGAATCACTTCGTGTCACCTGCCGATATGATTGCCTAGAAGTTCTGCACAAGCTCGTAAAATTTCGAGCGAAAAAATTTCACTTCGCATCCGACCATTTTGTTCGGCCTAGGGTTTCGGTCCTGGTTGTGAAAAAATGAAACGTCCCGAAAATTTACGAGGGTGCTCTGTGCATCGTGGCGATCATGTCGGCGGGTCTCGAAGTGTAATTCGACTCGTTTCGGGCGGGATCGGGGCACTAGTTGTTTTCACAAAAAGTTATCGTTCGTTAGAGTAAATGGGGGGGCAAAAGAACTCGAATCAATTCGTGTCACCTGCCGATATGATTGCCTAGAAGTTCTGCACAAGCTCGTAAAATTTCGAGCGAAAAAATTTCACTTCGCATCCGACCATTTTGTTCGGCCTAGGGTTTCGGTCCTGGTTGTGAAAAAATGAAACGTCCCGAAAATTTACGAGGGTGCTCTGTGCATCGTGGCGATCATGTCGGCGGGTCTCGAAGTGTAATTCGAGTCGTTTCGGCCGGGTTCGGGGCACTTGTTATTTTCACAAAAAGTTATCGTTCGTTAAAGAAAATGGGGGCTCAAACGAACTCGAATCACTTCGTGTCACCTGCCGATATGATTGCCTAGAAGTTCCGCACATGCTCGTAAAATTTCGAGCGAAAAAATTTCACTTCGCATCCGACCATTTTGTTCGGCCTAGGGTTTCGGTCCTGGTTGTGAAAAAATGAAACGTCCCGAAAATTTACGAGGGTGCTCTGTGCATCGTGGCGATCATGTCGGCGGGTCTCGAAGTGTAATTCGAGTCGTTTCGGCCGGGTTCGGGGCACTTGTTATTTTCACAAAAAGTTATCGTTCGTTAAAGAAAATGGGGGGGCAAACGAACTGGAATCACTTCGTGTCACCTGCCGATATGATTGCCTAGAAGTTCCGCACATGCTCTTAAAATTTCGAGCGAAAAAATTTCACTTCGCATCCGACCATTTTGTTCGGCCTAGGGTTTCAGTCCTAGTTGTGAAAAAATGAAACGTCCCGAAAATTTACGAGGGTGCTCTGTGCATCGTGGCGATCATGTCGGCGGGTCTCGAAGTGTAATTCGAGTCGTTTCGGCCGGGTTCAGGGGCACTTGTTATTTTCACAAAAAGTTATCGTTCGTTAAAGAAAATGGGGGTTCAAACGAACTCGAATCACTTCGTGTCACCTGCCGATATGATTGCCTAGAAGTTCCGCACATGCTCGTAAAATTTCGAGCGAAAAAATTTCTCTTCGCATCCGACCATTTTGTTCGGCTTAGGGTTTCGGTCCTAGTTGTGAAAAAATGAAACGTCCCGAAAATTTACGAGGGTGCTCTGTGCATCGTGGCGATCATGTCGGCGGGTCTCGAAGTGTAATTCGAGTCGTTTCGGCCGGGTTCGGGGCACTTGTTATTTTCACAAAAAGTTATCGTTCGTTAAAGAAAATGGGGGGTCAAACGAACTCGAATCACTTCGTGTCACCTGCCGATATGATTGCCTAGAAGTTCCGCACATGCTCGTAAAATTTCGAGCGAAAAAATTTCACTTCGCATCCGACCATTTTGTTCGGCCTAGGGTTTCGGTCCTGGTTATGAAAAAATGAAACGTCCCGAAAATTTACGAGGGTGCTCTGTGTATCGTGGCGATCATGTCGGCGGGTCTCGAAGTGTAATTCGAGTCGTTTCGGCCGGGTTCGGGGCACTTGTTATTTTCACAAAAAGTTATCGTTCGTTAAAGAAAATGGGGGGGCAAACGAACTCGAATCACTTCGTGTCACCTGCCGATATGGTTGCCTAGAAGTTTTGCACAAGCTCGTAAAATTTCGAGCGAAAAAATTTCACTTCGTATCCGACCATTTTGTTCGGCCTAGGGTTTCGGTCCTGGTTGTGAAAAAATGAAACGTCCCGAAAATTTACGAGGGTGCTCTGTGCATCGTGGCGATTATGTCGGCGGGTCTCGAAGTGTAATTCGAGTCGTTTCGACCGGGATCGGGGCACTTGTTATTTTCACAAAAAGTTATCGTTCGTTAAAGAAAATGGGGGGGCAAACGAACTCGAATCACTTCGTGTCGCCTACCGATATGATTGCCTAGAAGTTCCGCACATGCTCGTAAAATTTCGAGCGAAAAAATTTCACTTCGCATCCGACCATTTTGTTCGGCCTAGGGTTTCGGTCCTGGTTGTGAAAAAATGAAACGTCCCGAAAATTTACGAGGGTGCTCTGTGCATCGTGGCGATCATGTGGGCGGGTCTCGAAGTGTAATTCGAGTCGTTTCGGCCGAGATCGGGGCACTTGTTATTTTCACAAAAAGTTATCGTTCGTTAAAGAGAAATGGGGGGGGCAAACGAACTCGAATCACTTCGTGTCACCTACCGATATGATTGCCTAGAAGTTCCGCACATGCTCGTAAAATTTCGAGCGAAAAAATTTCACTTCGCATCCGACCATTTTGTTCGGCCTAGGGTTTCGGTCCTGGTTGTGAAAAAATGAAACGTCCCGAAAATTTACGAGGGTGCTCTGTGCATCGTGGCGATCATGTCGGCGGGTCTCGAAGTGTAATTCGAGTCGTTTCGGCCGAGATCGGGGCACTTGTTATTTTCACAAAAAGTTATCGTTCGTTAAAGAAAATGGGGGAGGGGGGGGCAAACGAACTCGAATCACTTCGTGTCACCTACCGATATGATTGCCTAGAAGTTCCGCACATGCTCGTAAAATTTCGAGCGAAAAAATTTCACTTCGCATCCGACCATTTTGTTCGGCCTAGGGTTTCGGTACTGGTTGTGAAAAAATGAAACGTCCCGAAAATTTACGAGGGTGCTCTGTGCATCGTGGCGATCATGTGGGCGGGTCTCGAAGTGTAATTCGAGTCGTTTCGGCCGAGATCGGGGCACTTGTTATTTTCACAAAAAGTTATCGTTCGTTAAAGAGAAATGGGGGGGGCAAACGAACTCGAATCACTTCGTGTCACCTACCGATATGATTGCCTAGAAGTTCCGCACATGCTCGTAAAATTTCGAGCGAAAAAATTTCACTTCGCATCCGACCATTTTGTTCGGCCTAGGGTTTCGGTCCTGGTTGTGAAAAAATGAAACGTCCCGAAAATTTACGAGGGTGCTCTGTGCATCGTGGCGATCATGTCGGCGGGTCTCGAAGTGTAATTCGAGTCGTTTCGGCCGAGATCGGGGCACGTGTTATTTTCACAAAAAGTTATCGTTCGTTAAAGAAAATGGGGGGGGCAAACGAACTCGAATCACTTCGTGTCACCTACCGATATGATTGCGTAGAAGTTCCGCACATGCTCGTAAAATTTCGAGCGAAAAAATTTCACTTCGCATCCGACCATTTTGTTCGGCCTAGGGTTTCGGTCCTGGTTGTGAAAAAATGAAACGTCCCGAAAATTTACGAGGGTGCTCTGTGCATCGTGGCGATCATGTCGACGGGTCTCGAAGTGTAATTCGAGTCGTTTCGGCCGAGATCGGGCACTTGTTATTTTCACAAAAAGTTATCGTTCGTTAAAGAAAATGGGGGGGGCAAATGAACTAGAATCACTTCGTGTCACCTACCGATATGATTGCCTAGAAGTTCCGCACATGCTCGTAAAATTTCGAGCGAAAAAATTTCACTTCGCGTCCGACCATTTTGTTCGGCCTAGGGTTTCGGTCCTGGTTGTGAAAAAATGAAACGTCCCGAAAATTTACGAGGGTGCTCTGTGCATCGTGGCGATCATGTCGGCGGGTCTCGAAGTGTAATTCGAGTCGTTTCGGCCTAGATCGGGGCACTTATTATTTTCACAAAAAGTTATCGTTCGTTAAAGAAAATGGGGGGGGCAAACGAACTCGAATCACTTCGTGTCACCTACCGATATGATTGCCTAGAAGTTCCGCACATGCTCGTAAAATTTCGAGCGAAAAAATTTCACTTCGCATCCGACCATTTTGTTCGGCCTAGGGTTTCGGTCCTGGTTGTGAAAAAATGAAACGTCCCGAAAATTTACGAGGGTGCTCTGTGCATCGTGGCGATCATGTCGGCGGGTCTCGAAGTGTAATTCGAGTCGTTTCGGACGAGATCGGGGCACTTGTTATTTTCACAAAAAGTTATCGTTCGTTAAAGAAAATGGGGGGGGGGGGGGCAAACGAACTCGAATCACTTCGTGTCACCTACCGATATGATTGCCTAGAAGTTCCGCACATGCTCGTAAAATTTCGAGGGAAAAAATTTCACTTCGCATCCGACCATTTTGTTCGGCCTAGGGTTTCGGTCCTAGTTGTGAAAAAATGAAACGTCCCGAAAATTTACGAGGGTGCTCTGTGCATCGTGGCGATCATGTCGGCGGGTCTCGAAGTGTAATTCGAGTCGTTTCGGCCGGGTTCGGGGCACTTGTTATTTTCACAAAAAGTTATCGTTCGTTAAAGAAAATGGGGGGGGCAAACGAACTCGAATCACTTCGTGTCACCTACCAATATGATTGCCTAGAAGTTCCGCACATGCTCGTAAAATTTCGAGCGAAAAAATTTCACTTCGCATCCGACCATTTTGTTCGGCCTAGGGTTTCGGTCCTGGTTGTGAAAAAATGAAACGTCCCGAAAATTTACGAGGGTGCTCTGTGCATCGTGGCGATCATGTGGGCGGGTCTCGAAGTGTAATTCGAGTCGTTTCGGCCGAGATCGGGGCACTTGTTATTTTCACAAAAAGTTATCGTTCGTTAAAGAGAAATGGGGGGGGCAAACGAACTCGAATCACTTCGTGTCACCTACCGATATGATTGCCTAGAAGTTCCGCACATGCTCGTAAAATTTCGAGCGAAAAAATTTCACTTCGCATCCGACCATTTTGTTCGGCCTAGGGTTTCGGTCCTGGTTGTGAAAAAATGAAACGTCCCGAAAATTTACGAGGGTGCTCTGTGCATCGTGGCGATCATGTCGGCGGGTCTCGAAGTGTAATTCGAGTCGTTTCGGCCGAGATCGGGGCACGTGTTATTTTCACAAAAAGTTATCGTTCGTTAAAGAAAATGGGGGGGGCAAACGAACTCGAATCACTTCGTGTCACCTACCGATATGATTGCGTAGAAGTTCCGCACATGCTCGTAAAATTTCGAGCGAAAAAATTTCACTTCGCATCCGACCATTTTGTTCGGCCTAGGGTTTCGGTCCTGGTTGTGAAAAAATGAAACGTCCCGAAAATTTACGAGGGTGCTCTGTGCATCGTGGCGATCATGTCGACGGGTCTCGAAGTGTAATTCGAGTCGTTTCGGCCGAGATCGGGCACTTGTTATTTTCACAAAAAGTTATCGTTCGTTAAAGAAAATGGGGGGGGCAAATGAACTAGAATCACTTCGTGTCACCTACCGATATGATTGCCTAGAAGTTCCGCACATGCTCGTAAAATTTCGAGCGAAAAAATTTCACTTCGCGTCCGACCATTTTGTTCGGCCTAGGGTTTCGGTCCTGGTTGTGAAAAAATGAAACGTCCCGAAAATTTACGAGGGTGCTCTGTGCATCGTGGCGATCATGTCGGCGGGTCTCGAAGTGTAATTCGAGTCGTTTCGGCCTAGATCGGGGCACTTATTATTTTCACAAAAAGTTATCGTTCGTTAAAGAAAATGGGGGGGGCAAACGAACTCGAATCACTTCGTGTCACCTACCGATATGATTGCCTAGAAGTTCCGCACATGCTCGTAAAATTTCGAGCGAAAAAATTTCACTTCGCATCCGACCATTTTGTTCGGCCTAGGGTTTCGGTCCTGGTTGTGAAAAAATGAAACGTCCCGAAAATTTACGAGGGTGCTCTGTGCATCGTGGCGATCATGTCGGCGGGTCTCGAAGTGTAATTCGAGTCGTTTCGGACGAGATCGGGGCACTTGTTATTTTCACAAAAAGTTATCGTTCGTTAAAGAAAATGGGGGGGGGGGGGGCAAACGAACTCGAATCACTTCGTGTCACCTACCGATATGATTGCCTAGAAGTTCCGCACATGCTCGTAAAATTTCGAGGGAAAAAATTTCACTTCGCATCCGACCATTTTGTTCGGCCTAGGGTTTCGGTCCTAGTTGTGAAAAAATGAAACGTCCCGAAAATTTACGAGGGTGCTCTGTGCATCGTGGCGATCATGTCGGCGGGTCTCGAAGTGTAATTCGAGTCGTTTCGGCCGGGTTCGGGGCACTTGTTATTTTCACAAAAAGTTATCGTTCGTTAAAGAAAATGGGGGGGGCAAACGAACTCGAATCACTTCGTGTCACCTACCAATATGATTGCCTAGAAGTTCCGCACATGCTCGTAAAATTTCGAGCGAAAAAATTTCACTTCGCATCCGACCATTTTGTTCGGCCTAGGGTTTCGGTCCTGGTTGTGAAAAAATGAAACGTCCCGAAAATTTACGAGGGTGCTCTGTGCATCGTGGCGATCATGTCGGCGGGTCTCGAAGTGTAATTCGAGTCGTTTCGGCCGAGATCGGGGCACTTGTTATTTTCACAAAAAGTTATCGTTCGTTAAAGAAAATGGGGGGGGGGGGGGGGGCAAACGAACTCGAATCACTTCGTGTCACCTACCGATATGATTGCCTAGAAGTTCCGCACATGCTCGTAAAATTTCGAGCGAAAAAATTTCACTTCGCATCCGACCATTTTGTTCGGCCTAGGGTTTCGGTACTGGTTGTGAAAAAATGAAACGTCCCGAAAATTTACGAGGGTGCTCTGTGCATCGTGGCGATCATGTGGGCGGGTCTCGAAGTGTAATTCGAGTCGTTTCGGCCGAGATCGGGGCACTTGTTATTTTCACAAAAAGTTATCGTTCGTTAAAGAGAAATGGGGGGGGCAAACGAACTCGAATCACTTCGTGTCACCTACCGATATGATTGCCTAGAAGTTCCGCACATGCTCGTAAAATTTCGAGCGAAAAAATTTCACTTCGCATCCGACCATTTTGTTCGGCCTAGGGTTTCGGTCCTGCTTGTGAAAAAATGAAACGTCCCGGAAATTTACGAGGGTGCTCTGTGCATCGTGGCGATCATGTGGGCGGGTCTCGAAGTGTAATTCGAGTCGTTTCGGCCGAGATCGGGGCACTTGTTATTTTCACAAAAAGTTATCGTTCGTTAAAGAGAAATGGGGGGGGCAAACGAACTCGAATCACTTCGTGTCACCTACCGATATGATTGCCTAGAAGTTCCGCACATGCTCGTAAAATTTCGAGGGAAAAAATTTCACTTCGCATCCGACCATTTTGTTCGGCCTAGGGTTTCGGTCCTAGTTGTGAAAAAATGAAACGTCCCGAAAATTTACGAGGGTGCTCTGTGCATCATGGCGATCATGTCGGCGGGTCTCGAAGTGTAATTCGAGTTGTTTCGGCCGGGTTCAGGGCACTTGTTATTTTCACAAAAAGTTATCGTTCGTTAAAGAAAATGGGGGCGGCAAACGAACTCGAATCACTTCGTGTCACCTACCGATATGATTGCCTAGAAGTTCCGCACATGCTCGTAAAATTTCGAGCGAAAAAATTTCACTTCGCATCCGACCATTTTGTTCGGCCTAGGGTTTCGGTCCTGGTTGTGAAAAAATGAAACGTCCCGAAAATTTACGAGGGTGCTCTGTGCATCGTGGCGATCATGTCGGCGGGTCTCGAAGTGTAATTCGAGTCGTTTCGGCCGAGATCGGGGCACTTGTTATTTTCACAAAAAGTTATCGTTCGTTAAAGAAAATGGGGGGGGGGGGGGGCAAACGAACTCGAATCACTTCGTGTCACCTACCGATATGATTGCCTAGAAGTTCCGCACATGCTCGTAAAATTTCGAGCGAAAAAATTTCACTTCGCATCCGACCATTTTGTTCGGCCTAGGGTTTCGGTCCTGGTTGTGAAAAAATGAAACGTCCCGAAAATTTACGAGGGTGCTCTGTGCATCGTGGCGATCATGTCGGCGGGTCTCGAAGTGTAATTCGAGTCGTTTCGGCCGAGATCGGGGCACTTGTTATTTTCACAAAAAGTTATCGTTCGTTAAAGAAAATGGGGGGGGGGGGGGCAAACGAACTCGAATCACTTCGTGTCACCTACCGATATGATTGCCTAGAAGTTCCGCACATGCTCGTAAAATTTCGAGCGAAAAAATTTCACTTCGCATCCGACCATTTTGTTCGGCCTAGGGTTTCGGTACTGGTTGTGAAAAAATGAAACGTCCCGAAAATTTACGAGGGTGCTCTGTGCATCGTGGCGATCATGTGGGCGGGTCTCGAAGTGTAATTCGAGTCGTTTCGGCCGAGATCGGGGCACTTGTTATTTTCACAAAAAGTTATCGTTCGTTAAAGAAAATGGGGGGGGCAAATGAACTCGAATCACTTCGTGTCACCTACCGATATGATTGCGTAGAAGTTCCGCACATGCTCGTAAAATTTCGAGCGAAAAAATTTCACTTCGCATCCGACCATTTTGTTCGGCCTAGGGTTTCGGTACTGGTTGTGAAAAAATGAAACGTCCCGAAAATTTACGAGGGTGCTCTGTGCATCGTGGCGATCATGTGGGCGGGTCTCGAAGTGTAATTCGAGTCGTTTCGGCCGGGTTCGGGGCACTTGTTATTTTCACAAAAAGTTATCGTTCGTTAAAGAAAATGGGCGGGGCAAACGAACTCGAATCACTTCGTGTCACCTACCGATATGATTGCGTAGAAGTTCCGCACATGCTCGTAAAATTTCGAGCGAAAAAATTTCACTTCGCATCCGACCATTTTGTTCGGCCTAGGGTTTCGGTCCTGGTTGTGAAAAAATGAAACGTCCCGAAAATTTACGAGGGTGCTCTGTGCATCGTGGCGATCATGTCGACGGGTCTCGAAGTGTAATTCGAGTCGTTTCGGCCGAGATCGGGCACTTGTTATTTTCACAAAAAGTTATCGTTCGTTAAAGAAAATGGGGGGGGCAAATGAACTCGAATCACTTCGTGTCACCTACCGATATGATTGCCTAGAAGTTCCGCACATGCTCGTAAAATTTCGAGCGAAAAAATTTCACTTCGCATCCGACCATTTTGTTCGGCCTAGGGTTTCGGTTCTGGTTGTGAAAAAATGAAACGTCCCGAAAATTTACGAGGGTGCTCTGTGCATCGTGGCGATCATGTCGGCGGGTCTCGAAGTGTAATTCGAGTCGTTTCGGCCTAGATCGGGGAACTTGTTATTTTCACAAAAAGTTATCGTTCGTTAAAGAAAATGGGGGGGGCAAACGAACTCGAATCACTTCGTGTCACCTACCGATATGATTGCCTAGAAGTTCCGCACATGCTCGTAAAATTTCGAGCGAAAAAATTTCACTTCGCATCCGACCATTTTGATCGGCCTAGGGTTTCGGTCCTGGTTGTGAAAAAATGAAACGTCCCGAAAATTTACGAGGGTGCTCTGTGCATCGTGGCGATCATGTCGGCGGGTCTCGAAGTGTAATACGAGTCGTTTCGGCCGAGATCGGGGCACTTGTTATTTTCACAAAAAGTTCTCGTTCGTTAAAGAAAATGGGGGGGGGCAAACGAACTCGAATCACTTCGTGTCACCTACCGATATGATTGCCTAGAAGTTCCGCACATGCTCGTAAAATTTCGAGCGAAAAAATTTCACTTCGCATCCGACCATTTTGTTCGGCCTAGGGTTTCGGTCCTGGTTGTGAAAAAATGAAACGTCCCGAAAATTTACGAGGGTGCTCTGTGCATCATGGCGATCATGTCGGCGGGTCTCGAAGTGTAATTCGAGTCGTTTCGGCCGGGTTCGGGGCACTTGTTATTTTCACAAAAAGTTATCGTTCGTTAAAGAAAATGGGGGGGGCAAACGAACTCGAATCACTTCGTGTCACCTACCGATATGATTGCCTAGAAGTTCCGCACATGCTCGTAAAATTTCGAGCGAAAAAATTTCACTTCGCATCCGACCATTTTGATCGGCCTAGGGTTTCGGTCCTGGTTGTGAAAAAATGAAACGTCCCGAAAATTTACGAGGGTGCTCTGTGCATCGTGGCGATCATGTCGGCGGGTCTCGAAGTGTAATTCGAGTCGTTTCGGCCGGGTTCGGGGCACTAGTTATTTTCAGAAAAAGTTATCGTTCGTTAAAGAAAATGGGGGGGGGCAAACGAACTCGAATCACTTCGTGTCACCTACCGATATGATTGCCTAGAAGTTCCGCACATGCTCGTAAAATTTCGAGCGAAAAAATTTCACTTCGCATCCGACCATTTTGTTCGGCTTAGGGTTTCGGTCCTGGTTGTGAAAAAATGAAACGTCCCGAAAATTTACGAGGGTGCTCTGTGCATCGTGGCGATCATGTGGGCGGGTCTCGAAGTGTAATTCGAGTCGTTTCGGCCGAGATCGGGGCACTTGTTATTTTCACAAAAAGTTATCGTTCGTTAAAGAGAAATGGGGGGGGCAAACGAACTCGAATCACTTCGTGTCACCTACCGATATGATTGCCTAGAAGTTCCGCACATGCTCGTAAAATTTCGAGGGAAAAAATTTCACTTCGCATCCGACCATTTTGTTCGGCCTAGGGTTTCGGTCCTGCTTGTGAAAAAATGAAACGTCCCGAAAATTTACGAGAGTGCTCTGTGCATCGTGGCGATCATGTGGGCGGGTCTCGAAGTGTAATTCGAGTCGTTTCGGCCGAGATCGGGGCACTTGTTATTTTCACAAAAAGTTATCGTTCGTTAAAGAGAAATGGGGGGGGCAAACGAACTCGAATCACTTCGTGTCACCTACCGATATGATTGCCTAGAAGTTCCGCACATGCTCGTAAAATTTCGAGCGAAAAAATTTCACTTCGCATCCGACCATTTTGTTCGGCCTAGGGTTTCGGTCCTGGTTGTGAAAAAATGAAACGTCCCGAAAATTTACGAGGGTGCTCTGTGCATCGTGGCGATCATGTCGGCGGGTCTCGAAGTGTAATTCGAGTCGTTTCGGCCGGGTTCGGGGCACTTGTTATTTTCACAAAAAGTTATCGTTCGTTAAAGAAAATGGGCGGGGCAAACGAACTCGAATCACTTCGTGTCACCTACCGATATGATTGCGTAGAAGTTCCGCACATGCTCGTAAAATTTCGAGCGAAAAAATTTCACTTCGCATCCGACCATTTTGTTCGGCCTAGGGTTTCGGTCCTGGTTGTGAAAAAATGAAACGTCCCGAAAATTTACGAGGGTGCTCTGTGCATCGTGGCGATCATGTCGGCGGGTCTCGAAGTGTAATTCGAGTCGTTTCGGCCTAAATCGGGGCACTTGTTATTTTCACAAAAAGTTATCGTTCGTTAAAGAAAATGGGGGGGGCAAACGAACTCGAATCACTTCGTGTCACCTACCGATATGATTGCCTAGAAGTTCCGCACATGCTCGTAAAATTTCGAGGGAAAACATTTCACTTCGCATCCGACCATTTTGTTCGGCCTAGGGTTTCGGTCCTGGTTGTGAAAAAATGAAACGTCCCGAAAATTTACGAGGGTGCTCTGTGCATCGTGGCGAACATGTCGGCGGGTCTCGAAGTGTAATTCGAGTCGTTTCGGCCGGGTTCGGGGCACTTGTTATTTTCACAAAATGTTATCGTTCGTTAAAGAAAATGGGGGGGGCAAACGAACTCGAATCACTTCGTGTCACCTACCGATATGATTGCCTAGAAGTTCCGCACATGCTCGTAAAATTTCGAGCGAAAAAATTTCACTTCGCATCCGACCATTTTGTTCGGCCTAGGGTTTCGGTCCTGGTTGTGAAAAAATGAAACGTCCCGAAAATTTACGAGGGTGCTCTGTGCATCGTGGCGATCATGTCGGCGGGTCTCGAAGTGTAATTCGAGTCGTTTCGGCCTAAATCGGGGCACTTGTTATTTTCACAAAAAGTTATCGTTCGTTAAAGAAAATGGGGGGGGCAAACGAACTCGAATCACTTCGTGTCACCTACCGATATGATTGCCTAGAAGTTCCGCACATGCTCGTAAAATTTCGAGGGAAAACATTTCACTTCGCATCCGACCATTTTGTTCGGCCTAGGGTTTCGGTCCTGGTTGTGAAAAAATGAAACGTCCCGAAAATTTACGAGGGTGCTCTGTGCATCGTGGCGATCATGTCGGCGGGTCTCGAAGTGTAATTCGAGTCGTTTCGGCCGGGTTCGGGGCACTTGTTATTTTCACAAAATGTTATCGTTCGTTAAAGAAAATGGGGGGGGCAAACGAACTCGAATCACTTCGTGTCACCTACCGATATGATTGCCTAGAAGTTCCGCACATGCTCGTAAAATTTCGAGCGAAAAAATTTCACTTCGCATCCGACCATTTTGTTCGGCCTAGGGTTTCGGTCCTGCTTGTGAAAAAATGAAACGTCCCGGAAATTTACGAGGGTGCTCTGTGCATCGTGGCGATCATGTGGGCGGGTCTCGAAGTGTAATTCGAGTCGTTTCGGCCGAGATCGGGGCACTTGTTATTTTCACAAAAAGTTATCGTTCGTTAAAGAGAAATGGGGGGGGCAAACGAACTCGAATCACTTCGTGTCACCTACCGATATGATTGCCTAGAAGTTCCGCACATGCTCGTAAAATTTCGAGCGAAAAAATTTCACTTCGCATCCGACCATTTTGTTCGGCCTAGGGTTTCGGTCCTGGTTGTGAAAAAATGAAACGTCCCGAAAATTTACGAGGGTGCTCTGTGCATCGTGGCGATCATGTCGGCGGGTCTCGAAGTGTAATTCGAGTCGTTTCGGCCGGGTTCGGGGCACTTGTTATTTTCACAAAAAGTTATCGTTCGTTAAAGAAAATGGGCGGGGCAAACGAACTCGAATCACTTCGTGTCACCTACCGATATGATTGCGTAGAAGTTCCGCACATGCTCGTAAAATTTCGAGCGAAAAAATTTCACTTCGCATCCGACCATTTTGTTCGGCCTAGGGTTTCGGTCCTGCTTGTGAAAAAATGAAACGTCCCGAAAATTTACGAGGGTGCTCTGTGCATCGTGGCTATCATGTCGACGGGTCTCGAAGTGTAATTCGAGTCGTTTCGGCCGAGATCGGGCACTTGTTATTTTCACAAAAAGTTATCGTTCGTTAAAGAAAATGGGGGGGGCAAATGAACTCGAATCACTTCGTGTCACCTACCGATATGATTGCCTAGAAGTTCCGCACATGCTCGTAAAATTTCGAGCGAAAAAATTTCACTTCGCATCCGACCATTTTGTTCGGCCTAGGGTTTCGGTCCTGGTTGTGAAAAAATGAAACGTCCCGAAAATTTACGAGGGTGCTCTGTGCATCGTGGCGATCATGTCGGCGGGTCTCGAAGTGTAATTCGAGTCGTTTCGGCCTAGATCGGGGCACTTGTTATTTTCACAAAAAGTTATCGTTCGTTAAAGAAAATGGGGGGGGCAAACGAACTCGAATCACTTCGTGTCACCTACCGATATGATTGCCTAGAAGTTCCGCACATGCTCGTAAAATTTCGAGCGAAAAAATTTCACTTCGCATCCGACCATATTGTTCGGCCTAGGGTTTCGGTCCTGGTTGTGAGAAAAAGAAACGTCCCTAAAATTTACGAGGGTGCTCTGTGCATCGTGGCGATCATGTCGGCGGGTCTCGAAGTGTAATTCGAGTCGTTTCGGCCGGGTTCGGGCCACTTGTTATTTTCACAAAAAGTTATCGTTCGTTAAAGAAAATGGGGGGGGCAAACGAACTCGAATCACTTCGTGTCACCTACCGATATGATTGCCTAGAAGTTCCGCACATGCTCGTAAAATTTCGAGCGAAAAAATTTCACTTCGCATCCGACCATTTTGTTCGGCCTAGGGTTTCGGTCCTGGTTGTGAAAAAATGAAACGTCCCGAAAATTTACGAGGGTGCTCTGTGCATCGTGGCGATCATGTCGGCGGGTCTCGAAGTGTAATTCGAGTCGTTTCGGCCGAGATCGGGGCACGTGTTATTTTCACAAAAAGTTATCGTTCGTTAAACAAAATGGGGGGGGGGGGCAAACGAACTCGAATCACTTCGTGTCACCTACCGATATGATTGCCTAGAAGTTCCGCACATGCTCGTAAAATTTCGAGCGAAAAAATTTCACTTCGCATCCGACCATTTTGTTCGGCCTAGGGTTTCGGTCCTGGTTGTGAGAAAATGAAACGTCCCGAAAATTTACGAGGGTGCTCTGTGCATCGTGGCGATCATGTCGGCGGGTCTCGAAGTGTAATTCGAGTCGTTTCGGCCGGGTTCGGGGCACTTGTTATTTTCACAAAAAGTTATCGTTCGTTAAAGAAAATGGGGGGGGCAAACGAACTCGAATCACTTCGTGTCACCTACCGATATGATTGCCTAGAAGTTCCGCACATGCTCGTAAAATTTCGAGCGAAAAAATTTCACTTCGCATCCGACCATTTTGTTCGGCCTAGGGTTTCGGTCCTGGTTGTGAAAAAATGAAACGTCCCGAAAATTTACGAGGGTGCTCTGTGCATCGTGGCGATCATGTCGGCGGGTCTCGAAGTGTAATTCGAGTCGTTTCGGCCGGGTTCGGGGCACTTGTTATTTTCACAAAAAGTTATCGTTCGTTAAAGAAAATGGGGGGGGCAAACGAACTCGAATCACTTCGTATCACCTACCGATATGATTGCCTAGAAGTTCCAAACATGCTCGTAAAATTTCGAGCGAAAAAATTTCACTTCGCATCCGACCATTTTGTTCGGCCTAGGGTTTCGGTCCTGCTTGTGAAAAAATGAAACGTCCCGGAAATTTACGAGGGTGCTCTGTGCATCGTGGCGATCATGTGGGCGGGTCTCGAAGTGTAATTCGAGTCGTTTCGGCCGAGATCGGGGCACTTGTTATTTTCACAAAAAGTTATCGTTCGTTAAAGAGAAATGGGGGGGGCAAACGAACTCGAATCACTTCGTGTCACCTACCGATATGATTGCCTAGAAGTTCCGCACATGCTCGTAAAATTTCGAGCGAAAAAATTTCACTTCGCATCCGACCATTTTGTTCGGCCTAGGGTTTCGGTCCTGGTTGTGAAAAAATGAAACGTCCCGAAAATTTACGAGGGTACTCTGTGCATCGTGGCGATCATGTCGGCGGGTCTCGAAGTGTAATTCGAGTCGTTTCGGCCGGGTTCGGGGCACTTGTTATTTTCACAAAAAGTTATCGTTCGTTAAAGAAAATGGGCGGGGCAAACGAACTCGAATCACTTCGTGTCACCTACCGATATGATTGCGTAGAAGTTCCGCACATGCTCGTAAAATTTCGAGCAAAAAAATTTCACTTCGCATCCGACCATTTTGTTCGGCCTAGGGTTTCGGTCCTGGTTGTGAAAAAATGAAACGTCCCGAAAATTTACGAGGGTGCTCTGTGCATCGTGGCGATCATGTCGACGGGTCTCGAAGTGTAATTCGAGTCGTTTCGGCCGAGATCGGGCACTTGTTATTTTCACAAAAAGTTATCGTTCGTTAAAGAAAATGGGGGGGGCAAATGAACTCGAATCACTTCGTGTCACCTACCGATATGATTGCCTAGAAGTTCCGCACATGCTCGTAAAATTTCGAGCGAAAAAATTTCACTTCGCATCCGACCATTTTGTTCGGCCTAGGGTTTCGGTCCTGGTTGTGAAAAAATGAAACGTCCCGAAAATTTACGAGGGTGCTCTGTGCATCGTCGCGATCATGTCGGCGGGTCTCGAAGTGTAATTCGAGTCGTTTCGGCCTAGATCGGGGCACTTGTTATTTTCACAAAAAGTTATCGTTCGTTAAAGAAAATGGGGGGGGCAAACGAACTCGAATCACTTCGTGTCACCTACCGATATGATTGCCTAGAAGTTCCGCACATGCTCGTAAAATTTCGAGCGAAAAAATTTCACTTCGCATCCGACCATATTGTTCGGCCTAGGGTTTCGGTCCTGGTTGTGAGAAAAAGAAACGTCCCTAAAATTTACGAGGGTGCTCTGTGCATCGTGGCGATCATGTCGGCGGGTCTCGAAGTGTAATTCGAGTCGTTTCGGCCGGGTTCGGGCCACTTGTTATTTTCACAAAAAGTTATCGTTCGTTAAAGAAAATGGGGGGGGCAAACGAACTCGAATCACTTCGTGTCACCTACCGATATGATTGCCTAGAAGTTCCGCACATGCTCGTAAAATTTCGAGCGAAAAAATTTCACTTCGCATCCGACCATTTTGTTCGGCCTAGGGTTTCGGTCCTGGTTGTGAAAAAATGAAACGTCCCGAAAATTTACGAGGGTGCTCTGTGCATCGTGGCGATCATGTCGACGGGTCTCGAAGTGTAATTCGAGTCGTTTCGGCCGAGATCGGGCACTTGTTATTTTCACAAAAAGTTATCGTTCGTTAAAGAAAATGGGGGGGGCAAATGAACTCGAATCACTTCGTGTCACCTACCGATATGATTGCCTAGAAGTTCCGCACATGCTCGTAAAATTTCGAGCGAAAAAATTTCACTTCGCATCCGACCATTTTGTTCGGCCTAGGGTTTCGGTCCTGGTTGTGAAAAAATGAAACGTCCCGAAAATTTACGAGGGTGCTCTGTGCATCGTGGCGATCATGTCGGCGGGTCTCGAAGTGTAATTCGAGTCGTTTCGGCCTAGATCGGGGCACTTGTTATTTTCACAAAAAGTTATCGTTCGTTAAAGAAAATGGGGGGGGCAAACGAACTCGAATCACTTCGTGTCACCTACCGATATGATTGCCTAGAAGTTCCGCACATGCTCGTAAAATTTCGAGCGAAAAAATTTCACTTCGCATCCGACCATATTGTTCGGCCTAGGGTTTCGGTCCTGGTTGTGAGAAAAAGAAACGTCCCTAAAATTTACGAGGGTGCTCTGTGCATCGTGGCGATCATGTCGGCGGGTCTCGAAGTGTAATTCGAGTCGTTTCGGCCGGGTTCGGGCCACTTGTTATTTTCACAAAAAGTTATCGTTCGTTAAAGAAAATGGGGGGGGCAAACGAACTCGAATCACTTCGTGTCACCTACCGATATGATTGCCTAGAAGTTCCGCACATGCTCGTAAAATTTCGAGCGAAAAAATTTCACTTCGCATCCGACCATTTTGTTCGGCCTAGGGTTTCGGTCCTGGTTGTGAAAAAATGAAACGTCCCGAAAATTTACGAGGGTGCTCTGTGCATCGTGGCGATCATGTCGGCGGGTCTCGAAGTGTAATTCGAGTCGTTTCGGCCGAGATCGGGGCACGTGTTATTTTCACAAAAAGTTATCGTTCGTTAAAGAAAATGGGGGGGGGCAAACGAACTCGAATCACTTCGTGTCACCTACCGATATGATTGCCTAGAAGTTCCGCACATGCTCGTAAAATTTCGAGCGAAAAAATTTCACTTCGCATCCGACCATTTTGTTCGGCCTAGGGTTTCGGTCCTGGTTGTGAGAAAATGAAACGTCCCGAAAATTTACGAGGGTGCTCTGTGCATCGTGGCGATCATGTCGGCGGGTCTCGAAGTGTAATTCGAGTCGTTTCGGCCGGGTTCGGGGCACTTGTTATTTTCACAAAAAGTTATCGTTCGTTAAAGAAAATGGGGGGGGCAAACGAACTCGAATCACTTCGTGTCACCTACCGATATGATTGCCTAGAAGTTCCGCACATGCTCGTAAAATTTCGAGCGAAAAAATTTCACTTCGCATCCGACCATTTTGTTCGGCCTAGGGTTTCGGTCCTGGTTGTGAAAAAATGAAACGTCCCGAAAATTTACGAGGGTGCTCTGTGCATCGTGGCGATCATGTCGGCGGGTCTCGAAGTGTAATTCGAGTCGTTTCGGCCGGGTTCGGGGCACTTGTTATTTTCACAAAAAGTTATCGTTCGTTAAAGAAAATGGGGGGGGCAAACGAACTCGAATCACTTCGTGTCACCTACCGATATGATTGCCTAGAAGTTCCGCACATGCTCGTAAAATTTCGAGCGAAAAAATTTCACTTCGCATCCGACCATTTTGTTCGGCCTAGGGTTTCGGTCCTGCTTGTGAAAAAATGAAACGTCCCGGAAATTTACGAGGGTGCTCTGTGCATCGTGGCGATCATGTTGGCGGGTCTCGAAGTGTAATTCGAGTCGTTTCGGCCGAGATCGGGGCACTTGTTATTTTCACAAAAAGTTATCGTTCGTTAAAGAGAAATGGGGGGGGGCAAACGAACTCGAATCACTTCGTGTCACCTACGATATGATTGCCTAGAAGTTCCGCACATGCTCGTAAAATTTCGAGCGAAAAAATTTCACTTCGCATCCGACCATTTTGTTCGGCCTAGGGTTTCGGTCCTGGTTGTGAAAAAATGAAACGTCCCGAAAATTTACGAGGGTGCTCTGTGCATCGTGGCGATCATGTCGACGGGTCTCGAAGTGTAATTCGAGTCGTTTCGGCCGAGATCGGGCACTTGTTATTTTCACAAAAAGTTATCGTTCGTTAAAGAAAATGGGGGGGGCAAATGAACTCGAATCACTTCGTGTCACCTACCGATATGATTGCCTAGAAGTTCCGCACATGCTCGTAAAATTTCGAGCGAAAAAATTTCACTTCGCATCCGACCATTTTGTTCGGCCTAGGGTTTCGGTCCTGGTTGTGAAAAAATGAAACGTCCCGAAAATTTACGAGGGTGCTCTGTGCATCGTGGCGATCATGTCGGCGGGTCTCGAAGTGTAATTCGAGTCGTTTCGGCCTAGATCGGGGCACTTGTTATTTTCACAAAAAGTTATCGTTCGTTAAAGAAAATGGGGGGGGCAAACGAACTCGAATCACTTCGTGTCACCTACCGATATGATTGCCTAGGAGTTCCGCACATGCTCGTAAAATTTCGAGCGAAAAAATTTCACTTCGCATCCGACCATATTGTTCGGCCTAGGGTTTCGGTCCTGGTTGTGAGAAAAAGAAACGTCCCTAAAATTTACGAGGGTGCTCTGTGCATCGTGGCGATCATGTCGGCGGGTCTCGAAGTGTAATTCGAGTCGTTTCGGCCGGGTTCGGGCCACTTGTTATTTTCACAAAAAGTTATCGTTCGTTAAAGAAAATGGGGGGGGCAAACGAACTCGAATCACTTCGTGTCACCTACCGATATGATTGCCTAGAAGTTCCGCACATGCTCGTAAAATTTCGAGCGAAAAAATTTCACTTCGCATCCGACCATTTTGTTCGGCCTAGGGTTTCGGTCCTGGTTGTGAAAAAATGAAACGTCCCGAAAATTTACGAGGGTGCTCTGTGCATCGTGGCGATCATGTCGGCGGGTCTCGAAGTGTAATTCGAGTCGTTTCGGCCGAGATCGGGGCACGTGTTATTTTCACAAAAAGTTATCGTTCGTTAAACAAAATGGGGGGGGGCAAACGAACTCGAATCACTTCGTGTCACCTACCGATATGATTGCCTAGAAGTTCCGCACATGCTCGTAAAATTTCGAGCGAAAAAATTTCACTTCGCATCCGACCATTTTGTTCGGCCTAGGGTTTCGGTCCTGGTTGTGAGAAAATGAAACGTCCCGAAAATTTACGAGGGTGCTCTGTGCATCGTGGCGATCATGTCGGCGGGTCTCGAAGTGTAATTCGAGTCGTTTCGGCCGGGTTCGGGGCACTTGTTATTTTCACAAAAAGTTATCGTTCGTTAAAGAAAATGGGGGGGGCAAACGAACTCGAATCACTTCGTGTCACCTACCGATATGATTGCCTAGAAGTTCCGCACATGCTCGTAAAATTTCGAGCGAAAAAATTTCACTTCGCATCCGACCATTTTGTTCGGCCTAGGGTTTCGGTCCTGGTTGTGAAAAAATGAAACGTCCCGAAAATTTACGAGGGTGCTCTGTGCATCGTGGCGATCATGTCGGCGGGTCTCGAAGTGTAATTCGAGTCGTTTCGGCCGGGTTCGGGGCACTTGTTATTTTCACAAAAAGTTATCGTTCGTTAAAGAAAATGGGAGGGGCAAACGAACTCGAATCACTTCGTGTCACCTACCGATATGATTGCCTAGAAGTTCCGCACATGCTCGTAAAATTTCGAGCGAAAAAATTTCACTTCGCATCCGACCATTTTGTTCGGCCTAGGGTTTCGGTCCTGCTTGTGAAAAAATGAAACGTCCCGGAAATTTACGAGGGTGCTCTGTGCATCGTGGCGATCATGTTGGCGGGTCTCGAAGTGTAATTCGAGTCGTTTCGGCCGAGATCGGGGCACTTGTTATTTTCACAAAAAGTTATCGTTCGTTAAAGAGAAATGGGGGGGGCAAACGAACTCGAATCACTTCGTGTCACCTACGATATGATTGCCTAGAAGTTCCGCACATGCTCGTAAAATTTCGAGCGAAAAAATTTCACTTCGCATCCGACCATTTTGTTCGGCCTAGGGTTTCGGTCCTGGTTGTGAAAAAATGAAACGTCCCGAAAATTTACGAGGGTGCTCTGTGCATCGTGGCGATCATGTCGGCGGGTCTCGAAGTGTAATTCGAGTCGTTTCGGCCGGGTTCGGGGCACTTGTTATTTTCACAAAAAGTTATCGTTCGTTAAAGAAAATGGGCGGGGCAAACGAACTCGAATCACTTCGTGTCACCTACCGATATGATTGCGTAGAATTCCGCACATGCTCGTAAAATTTCGAGCGAAAAAATTTCACTTCGCATCCGACCATTTTGTTCGGCCTAGGGTTTCGGTCCTGGTTGTGAAAAAATGAAACGTCCCGAAAATTTACGAGGGTGCTCTGTGCATCGTGGCGATCATGTCGACGGGTCTCGAAGTGTAATTCGAGTCGTTTCGGCCGAGATCGGGCACTTGTTATTTTCACAAAAAGTTATCGTTCGTTAAAGAAAATGGGGGGGGCAAATGAACTCGAATCACTTCGTGTCACCTACCGATATGATTGCCTAGAAGTTCCGCACATGCTCGTAAAATTTCGAGGGAAAAAATTTCACTTCGCATCCGACCATTTTGTTCGGCCTAGGGTTTCGGTCCTGCTTGTGAAAAAATGAAACGTCCCGAAAATTTACGAGGGTGCTCTGTGCATCGTGGCGATCATGTGGGCGGGTCTCGAAGTGTAATTCGAGTCGTTTCGGCCGAGATCGGGGCACTTGTTATTTTCACAAAAAGTTATCGTTCGTTAAAGAGAAATGGGGGGGGCAAACGAACTCGAATCACTTCGTGTCACCTACCGATATGATTGCCTAGAAGTTCCGCACATGCTCGTAAAATTTCGAGCGAAAAAATTTCACTTCGCATCCGACCATTTTGTTCGGCCTAGGGTTTCGGTCCTGGTTGTGAAAAAATGAAACGTCCCGAAAATTTACGAGGGTGCTCTGTGCATCGTGGCGATCATGTCGGCGGGTCTCGAAGTGTAATTCGAGTCGTTTCGGCCTAGATCGGGGCACTTGTTATTTTCACAAAAAGTTATCGTTCGTTAAAGAAAATGGGGGGGGGCAAACGAACTCGAATCACTTCGTGTCACCTACCGATATGATTGCCTAGAAGTTCCGCACATGCTCGTAAAATTTCGAGCGAAAAAATTTCACTTCGCATCCGACCATTTTGATCGGCCTAGGGTTTCGGTCCTGGTTGTGAAAAAATGAAACGTCCCGAAAATTTACGAGGGTGCTCTGTGCATCGTGGCGATCATGTCGGCGGGTCTCGAAGTGTAATACGAGTCGTTTCGGCCGAGATCGGGGCACTTGTTATTTTCACAAAAAGTTATCGTTCGTTAAAGAAAATGGGGGGGGCAAACGAACTCGAATCACTTCGTGTCACCTACCGATATGATTGCCTAGAAGTTCCGCACATGCTCGTAAAATTTCGAGCGAAAAAATTTCACTTCGCATCCGACCATTTTGTTCGGCCTAGAGTTTCGGTCCTGGTTGTGAAAAAATGAAACGTCCCGAAAATTTACGAGGGTGCTCTGTGCATCATGGCGATCATGTCGGCGGGTCTCGAAGTGTAATTCGAGTCGTTTCGGCCGGGTTCGGGGCACTTGTTATTTTCACAAAAAGTTATCGTTCGTTAAAGAAAATGGGGGGGGCAAACGAACTCGAATCACTTCGTGTCACCTACCGATATGATTGCCTAGAAGTTCCGCACATGCTCGTAAAATTTCGAGCGAAAAAATTTCACTTCGCATCCGACCATTTTGATCGGCCTAGGGTTTCGGTCCTGGTTGTGAAAAAATGAAACGTCCCGAAAATTTACGAGGGTGCTCTGTGCATCGTGGCGATCATGTCGGCGGGTCTCGAAGTGTAATTCGAGTCGTTTCGGCCGGGTTCGGGGCACTTGTTATTTTCAGAAAAAGTTATCGTTCGTTAAAGAAAATGGGGGGGGGCAAACGAACTCGAATCACTTCGTGTCACCTACCGATATGATTGCCTAGAAGTTCCGCACATGCTCGTAAAATTTCGAGGGAAAAAATTTCACTTCGCATCCGACCATTTTGTTCGGCCTAGGGTTTCGGTCCTGCTTGTGAAAAAATGAAACGTCCCGAAAATTTACGAGGGTGCTCTGTGCATCGTGGCGATCATGTGGGCGGGTCTCGAAGTGTAATTCGAGTCGTTTCGGCCGAGATCGGGGCACTTGTTATTTTCACAAAAAGTTATCGTTCGTTAAAGAGAAATGGGGGGGGCAAACGAACTCGAATCACTTCGTGTCACCTACCGATATGATTGCCTAGATGTTCCGCACATGCTCGTAAAATTTCGAGCGAAAAAATTTCACTTCGCATCCGACCATTTTGTTCGGCCTAGGGTTTCGGTCCTGGTTGTGAAAAAATGAAACGTCCCGAAAATTTACGAGGGTGCTCTGTGCATCGTGGCGATCATGTCGGCGGGTCTCGAAGTGTAATTCGAGTCGTTTCGGCCGAGATCGGGGCACTTGTTATTTTCACAAAAAGTTATCGTTCGTTAAAGAAAATGGGGGGGGGCAAACGAACTCGAATCACTTCATGTCACCTACCGATATGATTGCCTAGAAGTTCCGCACATGCTCGTAAAATTTCGAGCGAAAAAATTTCACTTCGCATCCGACCATTTTGTTCAGCCTAGGGTTTCGGTCCTGGTTGTGAAAAAATGAAACGTCCCGAAAATTTACGAGGGTGCTCTGTGCATCGTGGCGATCATGTCGGCGGGTCTCGAAGTGTAATTCGAGTCGTTTCGGCCTAGATCGGGGCACTTGTTATTTTCACAAAAAGTTATCGTTCGTTAAAGAAAATGGGGGGGGCAAACGAACTCGAATCACTTCGTGTCACCTACCGATATGATTGCCTAGAAGTTCCGCACATGCTCGTAAAATTTCGAGGGAAAAAATTTCACTTCGCATCCGACCATTTTGTTCGGCCTAGGGTTTCGGTCCTGGTTGTGAAAAAATGAAACGTCCCGAAAATTTACGAGGGTGCTCTGTGCATCGTGGCGATCATGTCGGCGGGTCTCGAAGTGTAATTCGAGTCGTTTCGGCCGGGTTCGGGGCACTTGTTATTTTCACAAAATGTTATCGTTCGTTAAAGAAAATGGGGGGGGCAAACGAACTCGAATCACTTCGTGTCACCTACCGATATGATTGCCTAGAAGTTCCGCACATGCTCGTAAAATTTCGAGCGAAAAAATTTCACTTCGCATCCGACCATTTTGATCGGCCTAGGGTTTCGGTCCTGGTTGTGAAAAAATGAAACGTCCCGAAAATTTACGAGGGTGCTCTGTGCATCGTGGCGATCATGTCGGCGGGTCTCGAAGTGTAATTCGATTCGTTTCGGCCGAGATCGGGGCACTTGTTATTTTCACAAAAAGTTATCGTTCGTTAAAGAAAATGGGGGGGGCAAACGAACACGAATCACTTCATGTCACCTACCGATATGATTGCCTAGAAGTTCCGCACATGCTCGTAAAATTTCGAGCGAAAAAATTTCACTTCGCATCCGACCATATTGTTCGGCCTAGGGTTTCGGTCCTGGTTGTGAGAAAAAGAAACGTCCCTAAAATTTACGAGGGTGCTCTGTGCATCGTGGCGATCATGTCGGCGGGTCTCGAAGTGTAATTCGAGTCGTTTCGGCCGGGTTCGGGGCACTTGTTATTTTCACAAAAAGTTATCGTTCGTTAAAGAAAATGGGAGGGGCAAACGAACTCGAATCACTTCGTGTCACCTACCGATATGATTGCCTAGAAGTTCCGCACATGCTCGTAAAATTTCGAGCGAAAAAATTTCACTTCGCATCCGACCATTTTGATCGGCCTAGGGTTTCGGTCCTGGTTGTGAAAAAATGAAACGTCCCGAAAATTTACGAGGGTGCTCTGTGCATCGTGGCGATCATGTCGGCGGGTCTCGAAGTGTAATTCGAGTCGTTTCGGCCGGGTTCGGGGCACTTGTTATTTTCAGAAAAAGTTATCGTTCGTTAAAGAAAATGGGGGGGGGCAAACGAACTCGAATCACTTCGTGTCACCTACCGATATGATTGCCTAGAAGTTCCGCACATGCTCGTAAAATTTCGAGGGAAAAAATTTCACTTCGCATCCGACCATTTTGTTCGGCCTAGGGTTTCGGTCCTGCTTGTGAAAAAATGAAACGTCCCGAAAATTTACGAGGGTGCTCTGTGCATCGTGGCGATCATGTGGGCGGGTCTCGAAGTGTAATTCGAGTCGTTTCGGCCGAGATCGGGGCACTTGTTATTTTCACAAAAAGTTATCGTTCGTTAAAGAGAAATGGGGGGGGCAAACGAACTCGAATCACTTCGTGTCACCTACCGATATGATTGCCTAGATGTTCCGCACATGCTCGTAAAATTTCGAGCGAAAAAATTTCACTTCGCATCCGACCATTTTGTTCGGCCTAGGGTTTCGGTCCTGGTTGTGAAAAAATGAAACGTCCCGAAAATTTACGAGGGTGCTCTGTGCATCGTGGCGATCATGTCGGCGGGTCTCGAAGTGTAATTCGAGTCGTTTCGGCCGAGATCGGGGCACTTGTTATTTTCACAAAAAGTTATCGTTCGTTAAAGAAAATGGGGGGGGGCAAACGAACTCGAATCACTTCGTGTCACCTACCGATATGATTGCCTAGAAGTTCCGCACATGCTCGTAAAATTTCGAGCGAAAAAATTTCACTTCGCATCCGACCATTTTGTTCAGCCTAGGGTTTCGGTCCTGGTTGTGAAAAAATGAAACGTCCCGAAAATTTACGAGGGTGCTCTGTGCATCGTGGCGATCATGTCGGCGGGTCTCGAAGTGTAATTCGAGTCGTTTCGGCCTAGATCGGGGCACTTGTTATTTTCACAAAAAGTTATCGTTCGTTAAAGAAAATGGGGGGGGCAAACGAACTCGAATCACTTCGTGTCACCTACCGATATGATTGCCTAGAAGTTCCGCACATGCTCGTAAAATTTCGAGGGAAAAAATTTCACTTCGCATCCGACCATTTTGTTCGGCCTAGGGTTTCGGTCCTGGTTGTGAAAAAATGAAACGTCCCGAAAATTTACGAGGGTGCTCTGTGCATCGTGGCGATCATGTCGGCGGGTCTCGAAGTGTAATTCGAGTCGTTTCGGCCGGGTTCGGGGCACTTGTTATTTTCACAAAATGTTATCGTTCGTTAAAGAAAATGGGGGGGGCAAACGAACTCGAATCACTTCGTGTCACCTACCGATATGATTGCCTAGAAGTTCCGCACATGCTCGTAAAATTTCGAGCGAAAAAATTTCACTTCGCATCCGACCATTTTGATCGGCCTAGGGTTTCGGTCCTGGTTGTGAAAAAATGAAACGTCCCGAAAATTTACGAGGGTGCTCTGTGCATCGTGGCGATCATGTCGGCGGGTCTCGAAGTGTAATTCGATTCGTTTCGGCCGAGATCGGGGCACTTGTTATTTTCACAAAAAGTTATCGTTCGTTAAAGAAAATGGGGGGGGCAAACGAACACGAATCACTTCATGTCACCTACCGATATGATTGCCTAGAAGTTCCGCACATGCTCGTAAAATTTCGAGCGAAAAAATTTCACTTCGCATCCGACCATATTGTTCGGCCTAGGGTTTCGGTCCTGGTTGTGAGAAAAAGAAACGTCCCTAAAATTTACGAGGGTGCTCTGTGCATCGTGGCGATCATGTCGGCGGGTCTCGAAGTGTAATTCGAGTCGTTTCGGCCGGGTTCGGGGCACTTGTTATTTTCACAAAAAGTTATCGTTCGTTAAAGAAAATGGGAGGGGCAAACGAACTCGAATCACTTCGTGTCACCTACCGATATGATTGCCTAGAAGTTCCGCACATGCTCGTAAAATTTCGAGCGAAAAAATTTCACTTCGCATCCGACCATTTTGTTCGGCCTAGGGTTTCGGTCCTGGTTGTGAAAAAATGAAACGTCCCGAAAATTTACGAGGGTGCTCTGTGCATCGTGGCGATCATGTCGGCGGGTCTCGAAGTGTAATTCGAGTCGTTTCGGCCGGGTTCGGGGCACTTGTTATTTTCACAAAAAGTTATCGTTCGTTAAACAAAATGGGGGGGGCAAACGAACTCGAATCACTTCGTGTCACCTACCGATATGATTGCCTAGGAGTTCCGCACATGCTCGTAAAATTTCGAGCGAAAAAATTTCACTTCGCATCCGACCATATTGTTCGGCCTAGGGTTTCGGTCCTGGTTGTGAGAAAAAGAAACGTCCCTAAAATTTACGAGGGTGCTCTGTGCATCGTGGCGATCATGTCGGCGGGTCTCGAAGTGTAATTCGAGTCGTTTCGGCCGGGTTCGGGCCACTTGTTATTTTCACAAAAAGTTATCGTTCGTTAAAGAAAATGGGGGGGGCAAACGAACTCGAATCACTTCGTGTCACCTACCGATATGATTGCCTAGAAGTTCCGCACATGCTCGTAAAATTTCGAGCGAAAAAATTTCACTTCGCATCCGACCATTTTGTTCGGCCTAGGGTTTCGGTCCTGGTTGTGAAAAAATGAAACGTCCCGAAAATTTACGAGGGTGCTCTGTGCATCGTGGCGATCATGTCGGCGGGTCTCGAAGTGTAATTCGAGTCGTTTCGGCCGAGATCGGGGCACGTGTTATTTTCACAAAAAGTTATCGTTCGTTAAACAAAATGGGGGGGGGCAAACGAACTCGAATCACTTCGTGTCACCTACCGATATGATTGCCTAGAAGTTCCGCACATGCTCGTAAAATTTCGAGCGAAAAAATTTCACTTCGCATCCGACCATTTTGTTCGGCCTAGGGTTTCGGTCCTGGTTGTGAGAAAATGAAACGTCCCGAAAATTTACGAGGGTGCTCTGTGCATCGTGGCGATCATGTCGGCGGGTCTCGAAGTGTAATTCGAGTCGTTTCGGCCGGGTTCGGGGCACTTGTTATTTTCACAAAAAGTTATCGTTCGTTAAAGAAAATGGGGGGGGCAAACGAACTCGAATCACTTCGTGTCACCTACCGATATGATTGCCTAGAAGTTCCGCACATGCTCGTAAAATTTCGAGCGAAAAAATTTCACTTCGCATCCGACCATTTTGTTCGGCCTAGGGTTTCGGTCCTGGTTGTGAAAAAATGAAACGTCCCGAAAATTTACGAGGGTGCTCTGTGCATCGTGGCGATCATGTCGGCGGGTCTCGAAGTGTAATTCGAGTCGTTTCGGCCGGGTTCGGGGCA
This sequence comes from Corylus avellana, assembly GCF_965113065.1. Taxonomy (NCBI): domain Eukaryota; kingdom Viridiplantae; phylum Streptophyta; class Magnoliopsida; order Fagales; family Betulaceae; genus Corylus; species Corylus avellana. The sequence goes on along the minus strand of NC_142495.1, from coordinate 14,699,867 downwards.
CTTGTTATTTTCACAAAAAGTTATCGTTCGTTAAAGAAAATGGGGGGGGCAAACGAACTCGAATCACTTCGTGTCACCTACCGATATGATTGCCTAGAAGTTCCGCACATGCTCGTAAAATTTCGAGCGAAAAAATTTCACTTCGCATCCAACCATTTTGATCGGCCTAGGGTTTCGGTCCTGGTTGTGAAAAAATGAAACGTCCCGAAAATTTACGAAGGTGCTCTGTGCATCGTGGCGATCATGTCGGCGGGTCTCGAAGTGTAATTCGAGTCGTTTCGGCCGGGTTCGGGGCACTTGTTATTTTCACAAAAAGTTATCGTTCGTTAAAGAAAATGGGGGGGGGCAAACGAACTCGAATCACTTCGTGTCACCTACCGATATGATTGCCTAGAAGTTCCGCACATGCTCGTAAAATTTCGAGCGAAAAAATTTCACTTCGCATCCGACCATTTTGTTCGGCTTAGGGTTTCGGTCCTGGTTGTGAAAAAATGAAACGTCCCGAAAATTTACGAGGGTGCTCTGTGCATCGTGGCGATCATGTGGGCGGGTCTCGAAGTGTAATTCGAGTCGTTTCGGCCGAGATCGGGGCACTTGTTATTTTCACAAAAAGTTATCGTTCGTTAAAGAGAAATGGGGGGGGGGGCAAACGAACTCGAATCACTTCGTGTCACCTACCGATATGATTGCCTAGAAGTTCCGCACATGCTCGTAAAATTTCGAGGGAAAAAATTTCACTTCGCATCCGACCATTTTGTTCGGCCTAGGGTTTCGGTCCTGCTTGTGAAAAAATGAAACGTCCCGAAAATTTACGAGGGTGCTCTGTGCATCGTGGCGATCATGTGGGCGGGTCTCGAAGTGTAATTCGAGTCGTTTCGGCCGAGATCGGGGCACTTGTTATTTTCACAAAAAGTTATCGTTCGTTAAAGAGAAATGGGGGGGGCAAACGAACTCGAATCACTTCGTGTCACCTACCGATATGATTGCCTAGAAGTTCCGCACATGCTCGTACAATTTCGAGCGAAAAAAATTCACTTCGCATCCGACCATTTTGTTCGGCCTAGGGTTTCGGTCCTGGTTGTGAAAAAATGAAACGTCCCGAAAATTTACGAGGGTGCTCTGTGCATCGTGGCGATCATGTCGGCGGGTCTCGAAGTGTAATTCGAGTCGTTTCGGCCGAGATTGGGGCACTTGTTATTTTCACAAAAAGTTATCGTTCGTTAAAGAAAATGGGGGGGGGCAAACGAACTCGAATCACTTCGTGTCACCTACCGATATGATTGCCTAGAAGTTCCGCACATGCTCGTAAAATTTCGAGCGAAAAAATTTCACTTCGCATCCGACCATATTGTTCGGCCTAGGGTTTCGGTCCTGGTTGTGAGAAAATGAAACGTCCCTAAAATTTACGAGGGTGCTCTGTGCATCGTGGCGATCATGTCGGCGGGTCTCGAAGTGTAATTCGAGTCGTTTCGGCCGGGTTCGGGGCACTTGTTATTTTCACAAAAAGTTATCGTTCGTTAAAGAAAATGGGGGGGGCAAACGAACTCGAATCACTTCGTGTCACCTACCGATATGATTGCCTAGAAGTTCCGCACATGCTCGTAAAATTTCGAGCGAAAAAATTTCACTTCGCATCCGACCATTTTGTTCGGCCTAGGGTTTCGGTCCTGGTTGTGAAAAAATGAAACGTCCCGAAAATTTACGAGGGTGCTCTGTGCATCGTGGCGATCATGTCGGCGGGTCTCGAAGTGTAATTCGAGTCGTTTCGGCCGAGATCGGGGCACGTGTTATTTTCACAAAAAGTTATCGTTCGTTAAACAAAATGGGGGGGGGGCAAACGAACTCGAATCACTTCGTGTCACCTACCGATATGATTGCCTAGAAGTTCCGCACATGCTCGTAAAATTTCGAGCGAAAAAATTTCACTTCGCATCCGACCATTTTGTTCGGCCTAGGGTTTCGGTCCTGGTTGAGAGAAAATGAAACGTCCCGAAAATTTACGAGGGTGCTCTGTGCATCGTGGCGATCATGTCGGCGGGTCTCGAAGTGTAATTCGAGTCGTTTCGGCCGGGTTCGGGGCACTTGTTATTTTCACAAAAAGTTATCGTTCGTTAAAGAAAATGGGGGGGGCAAACGAACTCGAATCACTTCGTGTCACCTACCGATATGATTGCCTAGAAGTTCCGCACATGCTCGTAAAATTTCGAGCGAAAAAATTTCACTTCGCATCCGACCATTTTGATCGGCCTAGGGTTTCGGTCCTGGTTGTGAAAAAATGAAACGTCCCGAAAATTTACGAGGGTGCTCTGTGCATCGTGGCGATCATGTCGGCGGGTCTCGAAGTGTAATTCGAGTCGTTTCGGCCGGGTTCGGGGCACTTGTTATTTTCACAAAAAGTTATCGTTCGTTAAAGAAAATGGGGGGGGCAAACGAACTCGAATCACTTCGTGTCACCTACCGATATGATTGCCTAGAAGTTCCGCACATGCTCGTAAAATTTCGAGCGAAAAAATTTCACTTCGCATCCGACCATTTTGATCGGCCTAGGGTTTCGGTCCTGGTTGTGAAAAAATGAAACGTCCCGAAAATTTACGAGGGTGCTCTGTGCATCGTGGCGATCATGTCGGCGGGTCTCGAAGTGTAATTCGAGTCGTTTCGGCCGGGTTCGGGGCACTTGTTATTTTCACAAAAAGTTATTGTTCGTTAAAGAAAATGGGGGGGGGCAAACGAACTCGAATCACTTCGTGTCACCTACCGATATGATTGCCTAGAAGTTCCGCACATGCTCGTAAAATTTCGAGCGAAAAAATTTCACTTCGCATCCGACCATTTTGTTCGGCCTAGGGTTTCGGTCCTGGTTGTGAAAAAATGAAACGTCCCGAAAATTTACGAGGGTGCTCTGTGCATCGTGGCGATCATGTCGGCGGGTCTCGAAGAGTAATTCGAGTCGTTTCGGCCGAGATCGGGGCACTTGTTATTTTCACAAAAAGTTATCGTTCGTTAAAGAAAATGGGGGGGGGCAAACGAACTCGAATCACTTCGTGTCACCTACCGATATGATTGCGTAGAAGTTCCGCACATGGTCGTAAAATTTCGAGCGAAAAAATTTCACTTCGCATCCGACCATTTTGTTCGGCCTAGGGTTTCGGTCCTGGTTGTGAAAAAATGAAACGTCCCGAAAATTTACGAGGGTGCTCTGTGCATCGTGGCGATCATGTCGGCGGGTCTCGAAGTGTAATTCGAGTCGTTTCGGCCGAGATCGGGGCACTTGTTATTTTCACAAAAAGTTATCGTTCGTTAAAGAAAATGGGGGGGGGGGGGGCAAACGAACTCGAATCACTTCGTGTCACCTACCGATATGATTGCCTAGAAGTTCCGCACATGCTCGTAAAATTTCGAGCGAAAAAATTTCACTTCGCATCCGACCATTTTGTTCGGCCTAGGGTTTCGGTCCTGGTTGTGAAAAAATGAAACGTCCCGAAAATTTACGAGGGTGCTCTGTGCATCGTGGCGATCATGTCGGCGGGTCTCGAAGTGTAATTCGTGTCGTTTCGGCCGGGTTCGGGGCACTTGTTATTTTCACAAAAAGTTATCGTTCGTTAAAGAAAATGGGGGGTCAAACGAACTTGAATCACTTCGTGTCACCTGCCGATATGATTGCCTAGAAGTTCCGCACATGCTCGTAAAATTTCGAGCGAAAAAATTTCACTTCGCATCCGACCATTTTGTTCGGCCTAGGGTTTCGGTCCTGGTTGTGAAAAAATGAAACGTCCAGAAAATTTAAGAGGGTGCTCTGTGCATCGTGGCGATCATGTCGGCGGGTCTCGAAGTGTAATTCGAGTCGTTTCGGCCGGGATCGGGGCACTTGTTATTTTCACAAAAAGTTATCGTTCGTGAAAGAAAATGGGGGGGCAAACGAACTCGAATCACTTCGTGTCACCTGCCGATATGATTGCCTAGAAGTTCAGCACAAGCTCGTAAAATTTCGAGCGAAAAAATTTCACTTCGCATCCGACCATTTTGTTCGGCCTAGGGTTTCGGTCCTGGTTGTGAAAAAATGAAACGTCCCGAAAATTTACGAGGGTGCTCTGTGCATCGTGGCGATCATGTCGGCGGGTCTCGAAGTGTAATTCGAGTCGTTTCGGCCGAGATCGGGGCACGTGTTATTTTCACAAAAAGTTATCGTTCGTTAAACAAAATGGGGGGGGGGCAAACGAACTCGAATCACTTCGTGTCACCTACCGATATGATTGCCTAGAAGTTCCGCACATGCTCGTAAAATTTCGAGCGAAAAAATTTCACTTCGCATCCGACCATTTTGTTCGGCCTAGGGTTTCGGTCCTGGTTGTGAGAAAATGAAACGTCCCGAAAATTTACGAGGGTGCTCTGTGCATCGTGGCGATCATGTCGGCGGGTCTCGAAGTGTAATTCGAGTCGTTTCGGCCGGGTTCGGGGCACTTGTTATTTTCACAAAAAGTTATCGTTCGTTAAAGAAAATGGGGGGGGCAAACGAACTCGAATCACTTCGTGTCACCTACCGATATGATTGCCTAGAAGTTCCGCACATGCTCGTAAAATTTCGAGCGAAAAAATTTCACTTCGCATCCGACCATTTTGATCGGCCTAGGGTTTCGGTCCTGGTTGTGAAAAAATGAAACGTCCCGAAAATTTACGAGGGTGCTCTGTGCATCGTGGCGATCATGTCGGCGGGTCTCGAAGTGTAATTCGAGTCGTTTCGGCCGGGTTCGGGGCACTTGTTATTTTCACAAAAAGTTATCGTTCGTTAAAGAAAATGGGGGGGGCAAACGAACTCGAATCACTTCGTGTCACCTACCGATATGATTGCCTAGAAGTTCCGCACATGCTCGTAAAATTTCGAGCGAAAAAATTTCACTTCGCATCCGACCATTTTGATCGGCCTAGGGTTTCGGTCCTGGTTGTGAAAAAATGAAACGTCCCGAAAATTTACGAGGGTGCTCTGTGCATCGTGGCGATCATGTCGGCGGGTCTCGAAGTGTAATTCGAGTCGTTTCGGCCGGGTTCGGGGCACTTGTTATTTTCACAAAAAGTTATTGTTCGTTAAAGAAAATGGGGGGGGGCAAACGAACTCGAATCACTTCGTGTCACCTACCGATATGATTGCCTAGAAGTTCCGCACATGCTCGTAAAATTTCGAGCGAAAAAATTTCACTTCGCATCCGACCATTTTGTTCGGCCTAGGGTTTCGGTCCTGGTTGTGAAAAAATGAAACGTCCCGAAAATTTACGAGGGTGCTCTGTGCATCGTGGCGATCATGTCGGCGGGTCTCGAAGAGTAATTCGAGTCGTTTCGGCCGAGATCGGGGCACTTGTTATTTTCACAAAAAGTTATCGTTCGTTAAAGAAAATGGGGGGGGGCAAACGAACTCGAATCACTTCGTGTCACCTACCGATATGATTGCGTAGAAGTTCCGCACATGGTCGTAAAATTTCGAGCGAAAAAATTTCACTTCGCATCCGACCATTTTGTTCGGCCTAGGGTTTCGGTCCTGGTTGTGACAAAATGAAACGTCCCGAAAATTTACGAGGGTGCTCTGTGCATCGTGGCGATCATGTCGGCGGGTCTCGAAGTGTAATTCGAGTCGTTTCGGCCGAGATCGGGGCACTTGTTATTTTCACAAAAAGTTATCGTTCGTTAAAGAAAATGGGGGGGGGGGGGCAAACGAACTCGAATCACTTCGTGTCACCTACCGATATGATTGCCTAGAAGTTCCGCACATGCTCGTAAAATTTCGAGCGAAAAAATTTCACTTCGCATCCGACCATTTTGTTCGGCCTAGGGTTTCGGTCCTGGTTGTGAAAAAATGAAACGTCCCGAAAATTTACGAGGGTGCTCTGTGCATCGTGGCGATCATGTCGGCGGGTCTCGAAGTGTAATTCGTGTCGTTTCGGCCGGGTTCGGGGCACTTGTTATTTTCACAAAAAGTTATCGTTCGTTAAAGAAAATGGGGGGTCAAACGAACTTGAATCACTTCGTGTCACCTGCCGATATGATTGCCTAGAAGTTCCGCACATGCTCGTAAAATTTCGAGCGAAAAAATTTCACTTCGCATCCGACCATTTTGTTCGGCCTAGGGTTTCGGTCCTGGTTGTGAAAAAATGAAACGTCCAGAAAATTTAAGAGGGTGCTCTGTGCATCGTGGCGATCATGTCGGCGGGTCTCGAAGTGTAATTCGAGTCGTTTCGGCCGGGATCGGGGCACTTGTTATTTTCACAAAAAGTTATCGTTCGTGAAAGAAAATGGGGGGGCAAACGAACTCGAATCACTTCGTGTCACCTGCCGATATGATTGCCTAGAAGTTCAGCACAAGCTCGTAAAATTTCGAGCGAAAAAATTTCACTTCGCATCCGACCATTTTGTTCGGCCTAGGGTTTCGGTCCTGGTTGTGAAAAAATGAAACGTCCCAAAAATTTACGAGGGTGCTCTGTGCATCGTGGCGATCATGTCGGCGGGTCTCGAAGTGTAATTCGAGTCGTTTCGGCCGGGTTCGGGGCACTTGTTATTTTCACAAAAAGTTATCGTTCGTTAAAGAAAATGGGGGGTCAAACGAACTTGAATCACTTCGTGTCACCTGCCGATATGATTGCCTAGAAGTTCCGCACATGCTCGTAAAATTTCGAGCGAAAAAATTTCACTTCGCATCTGACCATTTTGTTCGGCCTAGGGTTTCGGTCCTGGTTGTGAAAAAATGAAACGTCCCGAAAATTTACGAGGGTGCTCTGTGCATCGTGGCGATCATGTCGGCGGGTCTCGAAGTGTAATTCGAGTCGTTTCGGCCGGGTTCGGGGCACTCGTTATTTTCACAAAAAGTTATCGTTCGTTAAAGAAAATGGGGGGGCAAACGAACTGGAATCACTTCGTGTCACCTGCCGATATGATTGCCTAGAAGTTCCGCACATGCACGTAAAATTTCGAGCGAAAAAATTTCACTTCGCATCCGACCATTTTGTTCGGCCTAGGGTTTCGGTCCTGGTTGTGAAAAAATGAAACGTCCAGAAAATTTAAGAGGGTGCTCTGTGCATCGTGGCGATCATGTCGGCGGGTCTCGAAGTGTAATTCGAGTCGTTTCGGCCGGGATCGGGGCACTTGTTATTTTCACAAAAAGTTATCGTTCGTGAAAGAAAATGGGGGGGCAAACGAACTGGAATCACTTCGTGTCACCTGCCGATATGATTGCCTAGAAGTTCCGCACATGCACGTAAAATTTCGAGCGAAAAAATTTCACTTCGCATCCGACCATTTTGTTCGGCCTAGGGTTTCGGTCCTGGTTGTGAAAAAATGAAACGTCCCGAAAATTTATGAGGGTGCTCTGTGCATCGTGGCGATCATGTCGACGGGTCTCGAAGTGTAATTCGAGTCGTTTCGGCCGGGATCGGGGCACTTGTTATTTTCACAAAAAGTTATCGTTCGTGAAAGAAAATGGGGGGGCAAACGAACTCGAATCACTTCGTGTCACCTGCCGATATGATTGCCTAGAAGTTCAGCACAAGCTCGTAAAATTTCGAGCGAAAAAATTTCACTTCGCATCCGACCATTTTGTTCGGCCTAGGGTTTCGGTCCTGGTTGTGAAAAAATGAAACGTCCCAAAAATTTACGAGGGTGCTCTGTGCATCGTGGCGATCATGTCGGCGGGTCTCGAAGTGTAATTCGAGTCGTTTCGGCCGGGTTCGGGGCACTTGTTATTTTCACAAAAAGTTATCGTTCGTGAAAGAAAATGGGGGGGCAAACGAACTCGAATCACTTCGTGTCACCTGCCGATATGATTGCCTAGAAGTTCTGCACAAGCTCGTAAAATTTCGAGCGAAAAAATTTCACTTCGCATCCGACCATTTTGTTCGGCCTAGGGTTTCGGTCCAGGTTGTGAAAAAATGAAACGTCCCGAAAATTTACGAGGGTGCTCTGTGCATCGTGGCGATCATGTCGGCGGGTCTCGAAGTGTAATTCGAGTCGTTTCGGCCGGGTTCGGGGCATTTGTTATTTTCACAAAAAGTTATCGTTCGTGAAAGAAAATGGGGGGGCAAACGAACTCGAATCACTTCGTGTCACCTGCCGATATGATTGCCTAAAAGTTCTGCACAAGCTCGTAAAATTTCGAGCGAAAAAATTTCACTTCGCATCCGACCATTTTGTTCGGCCTAGGGTTTCGGTCCTGGTTGTGAAAAAATGAAACGTCCCGAAAATTTACGAGGGTGCTCTGTGCATCGTGGCGATCATGTCGGCGGGTCTCGAAGAGTAATTCGAGTCGTTTCGGCCGAGATCGGGGCACTTGTTATTTTCACAAAAAGTTATCGTTCGTTAAAGAAAATGGGGGGGGGCAAACGAACTCGAATCACTTCGTGTCACCTACCGATATGATTGCGTAGAAGTTCCGCACATGGTCGTAAAATTTCGAGCGAAAAAATTTCACTTCGCATCCGACCATTTTGTTCGGCCTAGGGTTTCGGTCCTGGTTGTGAAAAAATGAAACGTCCCGAAAATTTACGAGGGTGCTCTGTGCATCGTGGCGATCATGTCGGCGGGTCTCGAAGTGTAATTCGAGTCGTTTCGGCCGAGATCGGGGCACTTGTTATTTTCACAAAAAGTTATCGTTCGTTAAAGAAAATGGGGGGGGGGGGGGCAAACGAACTCGAATCACTTCGTGTCACCTACCGATATGATTGCCTAGAAGTTCCGCACATGCTCGTAAAATTTCGAGCGAAAAAATTTCACTTCGCATCCGACCATTTTGTTCGGCCTAGGGTTTCGGTCCTGGTTGTGAAAAAATGAAACGTCCCGAAAATTTACGAGGGTGCTCTGTGCATCGTGGCGATCATGTCGGCGGGTCTCGAAGTGTAATTCGTGTCGTTTCGGCCGGGTTCGGGGCACTTGTTATTTTCACAAAAAGTTATCGTTCGTTAAAGAAAATGGGGGGTCAAACGAACTTGAATCACTTCGTGTCACCTGCCGATATGATTGCCTAGAAGTTCCGCACATGCTCGTAAAATTTCGAGCGAAAAAATTTCACTTCGCATCCGACCATTTTGTTCGGCCTAGGGTTTCGGTCCTGGTTGTGAAAAAATGAAACGTCCAGAAAATTTAAGAGGGTGCTCTGTGCATCATGGCGATCATGTCGGCGGGTCTCGAAGTGTAATTCGAGTCGTTTCGGCCGGGATCGGGGCACTTGTTATTTTCACAAAAAGTTATCGTTCGTGAAAGAAAATGGGGGGGCAAACGAACTCGAATCACTTCGTGTCACCTGCCGATATGATTGCCTAGAAGTTCAGCACAAGCTCGTAAAATTTCGAGCGAAAAAATTTCACTTCGCATCCGACCATTTTGTTCGGCCTAGGGTTTCGGTCCTGGTTGTGAAAAAATGAAACGTCCCAAAAATTTACGAGGGTGCTCTGTGCATCGTGGCGATCATGTCGGCGGGTCTCGAAGTGTAATTCGAGTCGTTTCGGCCGGGTTCGGGGCACTTGTTATTTTCACAAAAAGTTATCGTTCGTTAAAGAAAATGGGGGGTCAAACGAACTTGAATCACTTCGTGTCACCTGCCGATATGATTGCCTAGAAGTTCCGCACATGCTCGTAAAATTTCGAGCGAAAAAATTTCACTTCGCATCTGACCATTTTGTTCGGCCTAGGGTTTCGGTCCTGGTTGTGAAAAAATGAAACGTCCCGAAAATTTACGAGGGTGCTCTGTGCATCGTGGCGATCATGTCGGCGGGTCTCGAAGTGTAATTCGAGTCGTTTCGGCCGGGTTCGGGGCACTCGTTATTTTCACAAAAAGTTATCGTTCGTTAAAGAAAATGGGGGGGCAAACGAACTGGAATCACTTCGTGTCACCTGCCGATATGATTGCCTAGAAGTTCCGCACATGCACGTAAAATTTCGAGCGAAAAAATTTCACTTCGCATCCGACCATTTTGTTCGGCCTAGGGTTTCGGTCCTGGTTGTGAAAAAATGAAACGTCCAGAAAATTTAAGAGGGTGCTCTGTGCATCGTGGCGATCATGTCGGCGGGTCTCGAAGTGTAATTCGAGTCGTTTCGGCCGGGATCGGGGCACTTGTTATTTTCACAAAAAGTTATCGTTCGTGAAAGAAAATGGGGGGGCAAACGAACTGGAATCACTTCGTGTCACCTGCCGATATGATTGCCTAGAAGTTCCGCACATGCACGTAAAATTTCGAGCGAAAAAATTTCACTTCGCATCCGACCATTTTGTTCGGCCTAGGGTTTCGGTCCTGGTTGTGAAAAAATGAAACGTCCCGAAAATTTATGAGGGTGCTCTGTGCATCGTGGCGATCATGTCGACGGGTCTCGAAGTGTAATTCGAGTCGTTTCGGCCGGGATCGGGGCACTTGTTATTTTCACAAAAAGTTATCGTTCGTGAAAGAAAATGGGGGGGCAAACGAACTCGAATCACTTCGTGTCACCTGCCGATATGATTGCCTAGAAGTTCAGCACAAGCTCGTAAAATTTCGAGCGAAAAAATTTCACTTCGCATCCGACCATTTTGTTCGGCCTAGGGTTTCGGTCCTGGTTGTGAAAAAATGAAACGTCCCAAAAATTTACGAGGGTGCTCTGTGCATCGTGGCGATCATGTCGGCGGGTCTCGAAGTGTAATTCGAGTCGTTTCGGCCGGGTTCGGGGCACTTGTTATTTTCACAAAAAGTTATCGTTCGTGAAAGAAAATGGGGGGGCAAACGAACTCGAATCACTTCGTGTCACCTGCCGATATGATTGCCTAGAAGTTCTGCACAAGCTCGTAAAATTTCGAGCGAAAAAATTTCACTTCGCATCCGACCATTTTGTTCGGCCTAGGGTTTCGGTCCTGGTTGTGAAAAAATGAAACGTCCCGAAAATTTACGAGGGTGCTCTGTGCATCGTGGCGATCATGTCGGCGGGTCTCGAAGTGTAATTCGAGTCGTTTCGGCCGGGTTCGGGGCACTTGTTATTTTCACAAAAAGTTATCGTTCGTGAAAGAAAATGGGGGGGCAAACGAACTCGAATCACTTCGTGTCACCTGCCGATATGATTGCCTAAAAGTTCTGCACAAGCTCGTAAAATTTCGAGCGAAAAAATTTCACTTCGCATCCGACCATTTTGTTCGGCCTAGGGTTTCGGTCCTGGTTGTGAAAAAATGAAACGTCCCGAAAATTTACGAGGGTGCTCTGTGCATCGTGGCGATCATGTCGGCGGGTCTCGAAGTGTAATTCGAGTCGTTTCGGCCGGGTTCGGGGCACTTGTTATTTTCACAAAAAGTTATCGTTCGTGAAAGAAAATGGGGGGGCAAACGAACTCGAATCACTTCGTGTCACCTGCCGATATGATTGCCTAGAAGTTCTGCACAAGCTCGTAAAATTTCGAGCGAAAAAATTTCACTTCGCATCCGACCATTTTGTTCGGCCTAGGGTTTCGGTCCTGGTTGTGAAAAAATGAAACGTCCCGAAAATTTACGAGGGTGCTCTGTGCATCGTGGCGATCATGTCGGCGGGTCTCGAAGTGTAATTCGAGTCGTTTCGGCCGGGTTCGGGGCACTTGTTATTTTCACAAAAAGTTATCGTTCGTTAAAGAAAATGGGGGGTCAAACGAACTTGAATCACTTCGTGTCACCTGCCGATATGATTGCCTAGAAGTTCCGCACATGCTCGTAAAATTTCGAGCGAAAAAATTTCACTTCGCATCTGACCATTTTGTTCGGCCTAGGGTTTCGGTCCTGGTTGTGAAAAAATGAAACGTCCCGAAAATTTACGAGGGTGCTCTGTGCATCGTGGCAATCATGTCGGCGGGTCTCGAAGTGTAATTCGAGTCGTTTCGGCCGGGTTCGGGGCACTCGTTATTTTCACAAAAAGTTATCGTTCGTTAAAGAAAATGGAGGGGCAAACGAACTGGAATCACTTCGTGTCACCTGCCGATATGATTGCCTAGAAGTTCCGCACATGCACGTAAAATTTCGAGCGAAAAAATTTCACTTCGCATCCGACCATTTTGTTCGGCCTAGGGTTTCGGTCCCGGTTGTGAAAAAATGAAACGTCCCGAAAATTTATGAGGGTGCTCTGTGCATCGTGGCGATCATGTCGGCGGGTCTCGAAGTGTAATTCGAGTCGTTTCGGCCGGGATCGGGGCACTTGTTATTTTCACAAAAAGTTATCGTTCGTGAAAGAAAATGGGGGGGGAAACGAACTCGAATCACTTCGTGTCACCTGCCGATATGATTGCCTAGAAGTTCAGCACAAGCTCGTAAAATTTCGAGCGAAAAAATTTCACTTCGCATCCGACCATTTTGTTCGGCCTAGGGTTTCGGTCCTGGTTGTGAAAAAATGAAACGTCCCTAAAATTTACGAGGGTGCTCTGTGCATCGTGGCGATCATGTCGGCGGGTCTCGAAGTGTAATTCGAGTCGTTTCGGCCGGGTTCGGGGCACTTGTTATTTTCACAAAAAGTTATCGTTCGTGAAAGAAAATGGGGGGGCAAACGAACTTGAATCACTTCGTGTCACCTGCCGATATGATTGCCAAGAAGTTCCGCACATGCTCCTAAAATTTCGAGCGAAAAAATTTCACTTCGCATCCGACCATTTTGTTCGGCCTAGGGTTTCGGTCCTGGTTGTGAAAAAATGAAACGTCCCGAAAATTTACGAGGGTGCTCTGTGCATCGTGGCGATCATGTCGGCGGGTCTCGAAGTGTAATTCGAGTCGTTTCGGCCGGGTTCGGGGCACTTGTTATTTTCGCAAAAAGTTATCGTTCGTTAAAGAAAATGGGGGGGCAAACGAACTTGAATCACTTCAGGTCACCTGCCGATATGATTGCCTAGAAGTTCCGCACATGCTCGTAAAATTTCGAGCGAAAAAATTTCACTTCGCATCTGACCATTTTGTTCGGCCTAGGGTTTCGGTCCTGGTTGTGAAAAAATGAAACGTCCCGAAAATTTACGAGGGTGCTCTGTGCATCGTGGCGATCATGTCGGCGGGTCTCGAAGTGTAATTCGAGTCGTTTCGGCCGGGATCGGGGCACTTGTTATTTTGACAAAAAGTTATCGTTCGTTAAAGAAAATGGGGGGGGGCAAACGAACTCGAATCACTTCGTGTCACCTGCCGAAATGATTGCCTAGAAGTTCTGCACAAGCTCGTAAAATTTCGAGCGAAAAAATTTCACTTCGTATCCGACCATTTTGTTCGGCCTAGGGTTTCGGTCCTGGTTGTGAAAAAATGAAACGTCCCGAAAATTTGCGAGGGTGCTCTGTGCATCGTGGCGATCATGTCGGCGGGTCTCGAAGTGTAATTCGAGTCGTTTCGGCCGGGATCGGGGCACTTGTTATTTTGACAAAAAGTTATCGTTCGTTAAAGAAAATGGGGGGGCAAACGAACTCGAATCACTTCGTGTCACCTGCCGAAATGATTGCCAAGAAGTTCTGCACAAGCTCGTAAAATTTCGAGCGAAAAAATTTCACTTCGCATCCGACCATTTTGTTCGGCCTAGGGTTTCGGTCCTGGTTGTGAAAAAATGAAACGTCCCGAAAATTTACGAGGGTGCTCTGTGCATCGTGGCGATCATGTCGGCGGGTCTCGAAGTGTAATTCGAGTCGTTTCGGCCGGGTTCGGGGCACTTGTTATTTTCACAAAAAGTTATCGTTCGTTAAAGAAAATGGGGGGGCAAACGAACTTGAATCACTTCGTGTCACCTACCAATATGATTGCCTAGAAGTTCCGCACATGCTCGTAAAATTTCGAGCGAAAAAATTTCACTTCGCATCCGACCATTTTGTTCGGCCTAGGGTTTCGGTCCTGGTTGTGAAAAAATGAAACGTCCCGAAAATTTACGAGGGTGCTCTGTGCATCGTGGCGATCATGTCGGCGGGTCTCGAAGTGTAATTCGAGTCGTTTCGGCCGGGATGGGGGCACTTGTTATTTTGACAAAAAGTTATCGTTCGTTAAAGAAAATGGGGGGGCAAACGAACTCGAATCACTTCGTGTCACCTTCCGATATGATTGCCTAGAAGTTCTGCACAAGCTCGTAAAATTTCGAGCGAAAAAATTTCACTTCGCATCCGACCATTTTGTTCGGCCTAGGGTTTCGGTCCAGGTTGTGAAAAAATGAAACGTCCCGAAAATTTACGAGGGTGCTCTGTGCATCGTGGCGATCATGTCGGCGGGTCTCGAAGTGTAATTCGAGTCGTTTTGGCCGGGTTCGGGGCACTTGTCATTTTCACAAAAAGTTATCCTTCGTTAAGGAAAATGGGGGGGCAAACGAACTTCCATGAAGATAATTTGCAACTATTGCAAGTAGCCTGGTCACTAAATTTTGCTAATTGCTACAAGCTCCAAAATAGACATCAATCACGAGCTCCTTTCCAACAAACAGCCGTAGTTGTTTCATCTGGTTCCTTTGCACCTGCATCTTACACTGAGAACCCATCTCAATCCTCTGCTCTCACTGCATTTGACATTGAGGCATTAATCCATCAGGTTTTATCTCGTTCCTCTACTGCCTTGTCCATCACATCAGGTAAAAATTCATGGTTCATCAAATCTGCTTGCTGTAATCATATGACCTCTGACCCCACTTTATTTTTCCAAAAGTCTGCCATTTCTCCCAATCCTGTCATTTATACTGTTGATGGTTCTAGGTTACCTGTTAGTCATAGTGGGTCTATTTCTTCACCTAATTTGTCTATTGATAATACATATATTGTTCCCCAATTGTCATTAAATCTTCTTTCAGTTGGCCAACTTTGTGAACTAGGTTTGGAGTTGACATTTTCTAACAGGGGTGTTGATGTGCAGGATCCACAGACGGGTCAACTAATTGGGACCGGCCATAAGATTGGACGTCTTTTTGAGCTTTCATTCTTGGAAACTCCTATTCACTTAACAGCTGCTGTCACAACACTCACTACCTCTTCCAACTTATGGCATTCACGTTTGGGTCATGCCCCTCTACCATGTGTCCAACTTCTTGCATCTCAAGGTCATATAGGATCAATAGATGTAAAATCTTTTGATTATGTTTCTTGTCATCTTGGAAAACAAACAAATTTATCTTTTAATAAAAGTGCGTTTTCATCTTCTGCACCATTTGATTTGGTTCATTCTAATATTTGGGGCCCTGCCCCTGTTCCCACTGAGGGGAGATCTCGCTATTTTGTTATTTTTCTTGATGATTATTCTCGTTATACTTGGATATATTTATTATAGCATCGCTCTGAACTCTCTCAAGTTTATCAAAATTTTCATCAAATGGTACAAACCCAATTTTCTCGTACCATCAAAATTTTTCGTTTAGATAATGCTATGGAGTATAATGAGAAATCTTTTCAAAAAATTTTAAAACAAAATGGGACCCTCTCTCATCATTCTTGTCCTTACACTTCTTAGCAAAATGGGCGTGTAGAATGCAAACATCGTCACATCTTAGACACTATAAGAGCTCTTCTCATCTTTGCCTCACTTCCTGAATGCTTTTAGGGTGAGGCTGCTCTCACTGCTATTTACACGATTAATCGTGTCCCTTCCCCTACTATTCACAACCAAACTCCTTATGAGCGCTTGTATGGTAGCACACCTAACTATTATTTGCTTCGCATCTTTGGTTGTATTTGTTTTGTCACTCTTCCTCCACATGAGCGTACCAAACTTGAACCCCGCTCTCGCTTGTGTTGGTTCCTTGGTTATGGCATCACTCAAAAAGGTTATTGCTGCTATGGCCCCATTGCCCGATGACTTTGGATCTCTCGCCATGTGGAGTTCTGGGAACATAAAATGTTCACCAGTTAAATGCATTTTTCGCATTCCTCCTCCGCATTTTCTCCTGTCTTCACTAACGTCATATTTCCTGGATCATCTGCAGATAACACAAGCTCATTGGACGAACCTTCTACGGTTGCTCCTAATTTGTCTGATTCGACTACGGATCCCCTTGCTACATCACACACTCTCGAGCCTTCTCATGAACCTCGTCGCTTCGATAGGGTAAGAGCACCACCTGCCCATCTTCATGATTATCATTGTTTTTTCTATTCTTGCTACTCTTCACGAACCTCACTCTTATCGTGAGGCTAGTGCTAACCCTCTTTGGTAGAAAGCTATGTCTGATGAACTAGATGCCCTCTCTAAAACCCATACATGGGACTTGGTGGATTTGCCTTCTGGGAAGTTTGTAGTAGGATGTAAGTGGGTTTATAAAATTAAAACTTGTGCAGATGGATCTGTGGAACACTATAAGGCTTGTCTTGTTGCGAAAGGATTTGCTCAGGAGTATGGTATTGACTATGAGGAGACTTTTGCTCCTGTTGCTAGATTGACCTCTATTAGATCTATTAGATCCTTACTTGCAGTTGCTGTTGTTCGTCATTGGTAGTTATTTCAGATGGATGTTAAAAATGCATTCCTCAATGGTGATCTTACAGAAGAAGTCTATATGCACCCTCCACCTGGCTATCACCATCCGCCACACAAAGTTTGCAGACTCCGTCGGGCACTTTATGGTCTCAAGCAGGCTGCTCGTGCTTGGTTTGCCAAGTTCAGTTCTGTGGATACTCAACAAGGCTTTGTTTCTAATTCTTATGACTTGGCTCTCGTTCTTCGGACTATTGATAGTGGTACTATCCTTATCCTTCTTTATCTAGATGATATGATGATTACTGGTGATGACATTTCAGGCATTCGTACTCTTCAATCCTTCCTTAGCCAAAATTTTGAAATAAAGGACTTGGGGACACTTAGCTATTTCCTTGGTCTTGAGGTTACCTCGAGTAATGATGGTTATTATCTCTCTCAAGCCAAATATGCATCTGATCTACTTTCCCGAGCAGGCCTGATAGACAGTAAAACAACGAGCAACCCCCTTGAGACGAATGTCAAACTTCTAGCCACGAATGGTGAGCCTTTATCAGATGCTACTCTCTACAGGCAATTAGTAGGTAGTCTCATTTATCTTACTGTTACACGGCCTAATATTGCCTATGTTGTTCATTTGGTGAGTCAATTTATGAGTGCACCTCGATCTACTCATTATGTTGCTGTTCTTCGCATTTTGTGCTATGTCAAGGGCATTATATTTCATGGTCTTCACTTCTCTTCTCATTCATCTCTTAAGCTCCGCGCCTACTCTGATGCTGATTTGGCTGGTGATCATACTGATCGTCGCTCTACCACTAGATATTGTTCTTACTTGGAACTTCTTTAATTTCATGGCGCAATAAGAAACAATTTGTTATTGCTCGATCTAGTATTGAAGCTGAGTATCGTGCTCTTGCTGACATTACATTTGAACTTCTCTGGTTACATTGGCTTTTGTCTGACATGGGTGTTTCTCAGTCCACTAGTTCTCCAATTTATTGTGACAATCGGAGTCCCACACAGATTGTTAAGTTCTAAAATATTCATATTTTCAGCCCTTAACTTACATGTTTTAATCCTTTGGTTTTAGTTAATTAGGTCATTTAAATTCCTTTTTGTGTTTTCGATACTTTTGTAGGCTTTTGGAAAAAAAAATGAAGTAAATATGGAAGATTTGGGCTCAAAGAGAGAAGATGGGAAAAATGGGATCCCCTAACACTGCGATCGATCACAGGTTCCCTACGATGGAGCACAGTACCAGAGAAGACAAAGCATGAAGCAGGTCACGAGCGCTCGAGCACACAATAGAAAAGGCTCGATCGCAGACTTGCGATTGAGCGCACACTGGTTGCGATCGATCACACCCGTACGCAGGAGACACATCAAAGCTGTGGTCAGATTGTTATTCTTTCCATATTAGGGTTTTCCAACTCCCAATTGTAATAGGTTTTGAAACCTTACAAAATTCCTAGGTTTACTTCTAAAGCCAATAAATAGAACCTTGAGCCTCTAGAGTATGTATGCTTTGTAAGGAGAAGAAGAGGAGCTCGTCAAGTTCAAGTTTCGAGTTTATTCTTTTCCTTTCTTTTCTTTTATTTTATGAAGATGTTTAACATCAACTCTATGTGTAACTAATTTAATTAGTAGGGCTAGATTGAAGCCCTAATTATGTTTAGTTGATATTCAATATTGGTGCCCTTGTGATGATCTTGTTGTGATATCTAAATTGATTAATGCCTATTTGCATGAATTCTTCATATGTGCCTGATCAACATGTGCATATGGTATGGACTAGTTAGTTAAATCAATTTGGATGACCGAGTCCTGGGTTTAACATAAATAACAAAAGTAATCCACACCAGGTTCTTGGATTAATCAATATGGGAAACCGGGAGTAGACACCAATGCCCTAGGCCTTATGTGTTTGTCAATTTTCACAGTTTTTATGCTTTCTTAAAGAACAACTTAGTAGACACCCATGCTAAATCCTTTAAGAAAGAAAAGAATTAGAGTAGACACTCATGCCTAATTTGTTGCTTAGGGAAATTAATAGCTTAAGGAGTAGACACCAATGCCCTTAGGTTGAAAAACACTAGATATTCATAACATGATCAAAATATTGGTATATTGATATATTAGCTAAATATGTGGTGGATATCAAAGCCCTACCTTTTTATTATTATCAACTCAACCCAATCTTTGTTTTATTTTACTTTTGAAATTGATTTTAAGCAAGATTCAGCAATCTTCATGGAAATGACCCCGTATTTGCACACTATGCTACTGTGTTGACCTCGTGCACTTGCGGGTAAAACACACAATTATTTGGCTGTTAATTTAGGTAGGTAATTGTGAACAACATAGATTGCTCATAATGATGTTTTCTATGAGCGCACAAAACATATCAAGATTGATTGTCATTTCATCCACCATCATCTTCAACATGGTATTTTATATCTTCATTCCGTCACCTCTGAAGATCAATTGGCTGACATCTTTACCAAATCTTATCCACTAGGACGACTCATTGGTCTTATCTCCAAACTCAAGTTGGCTTCACCCCTAGAGTTTTAGGGGGGATGTTAGAATATTATATTTCCGCAATATTATATTCTCGTAATATTCTCAATATATTACGAAAATATTTGATACCGTATTCATTATTGTAAATATGCCGATTTTATATGATTTTGTAATTATTGTATTTCCTTTCTTTTAGGGCCTCATTCAACTATAAATAGGCCATTCCATTGTACAATTGAATATATATCAGAAATACAAATTTCTTCTCTACAATTATCTTTTTGTTGTCTTTTTCTACAGCACGGAATACTCACACTGAGTCCCTCACCTCCGGCCCAGGAATACTGGCCGGACACCCCACCTCGACGGAGAGACCTTCTCTAGAGACGTTGAAGACCCCATCGGGGTTCACAACAGCAGCAGAGATCCCGTGATATTCGGGTCCAACGTCTCTAACACCAGGCACATCGAAAAGAGAGGAGTTGAGCTCGTCGAGGAAGACATCGGTGACTCGACAATTGCGCATGATGCCAACAATCCCAAAAACTCAAAAGAAGAAATCATCGAAGACCCAAAGATGGGTTTCAGGACCTCTTCTAGGCCTGAAACACATTTTGCGCCGATTTGTGGTTCCCAATCCAGAATCGGATCCGGATCCAAACCTAACTCAGTACTAGCTTGCTGACCTAAAAGAGACCCAGAGGAAGGCTTCGAGACTCTGCTCCCCAGACCCTGACCTGGGTCCATAGTCACCAAGCTTGGGGAACTTGTCATACATACCATCAAAGGTGCAAGCTCCACTGAGTTGACCTGAATCCAGCTTAGCAACATTCTAGTATTGCTGACTAGAAAAATCTGAAGAAGAAGATCCAGAGATAGGCCGCGTCAATGAACCCAAGGTATGAGGCTTGGGCCCCAGACGAGGCCTAGTAGATTTGGCCTTGCGTCCAGCTTTGAGCCTAAACCAAAAGAGAGTTTGGGCTAGGGCTAGCAAAACGGGTTTGCGAGTCGACCCTTTTACGACCTGTGGGGACCCGCGACCCGTTTAAGGTACACCCAACCACAACCCATTTAGTTAACTAGTCGGCCCCACTAGCCACGACACGACACGATAGGACACAGCAATTTTCACGGGTCACCTGACAAGACCCCATGAGACCCGTTTAAAAGAATGGGTTATGCTAGGTCGACACGACCCGTTTACCCGTTTAACTAAAAAAGTGATTTGTTTTTGTTTTTAAATGAAATAATAATAGTTTTAGCAATTATCTCTTGAAATTACAGTCCTAGCAAGCTAGTAGCACCAAATCACTTAATAGTTATAAGTTAATAGGCTTAATTGTCTAATCAAATAACAAAAAAACAAAAACAAAAACAAAAAAAACAAAAAAGCTACATCATCATTACAAATTTACAAATACAAATTGGGTTTCCATTTTTGCCACTTGTTGTCCACTCTTGAATAGTTGAATGATCCACAAATATGCTCATTTTAACATGCTCCAGATGAACTTGGAATGTCACAGGATTGATACTATCCAATGTTAGAACATCCTATTCTTCGTTATCCACCTTCATTAAAGCTTGTCTATATCAAAAGATAAGAGAAATTAATGTCATTAAAGTAAGATAATAAAGTACAAGTAAATGAAAAAAATTAAATATGCAAATAACTAATATTACCTTGCTCTCTATATAACCAATCTCTAGTGCAAACTAATGCCTCAATAATATCAGGTTTGAGTGAACTCTTATACTGATCAATCACATGTCCACCAATACTAAAAGTGGATTTTGAAGCAACAGTAAAAATAGGAATACTCAAAATATCACGAGCCATGGTAGCTACTTCAAGATAATGAAATTCATTTCCTTTCCAAAATGAAAGGATGTCAAATGTCGCATTCTTATCCACATACTTGGGTTCATCCAAATAAAGTTCTAATTGAGTCTTTTGTGCATCAGAATCGACTCCATCAAATGCTAGAAATTCCTACATGGAAAGAGAGAATATAAACATAAAATTAGTAAGTGGTTATGCGTATATATATAATATACTAAGTTAGTAAGTTACTAACAAGCTAAGAAAATTATGATATTATTCACCTTTTCCCAATCTGAGTCTTCTTGTGGCCGAACAACTGTGGAGCTTGAAGTTGTAGGAACACTATACTCCATAAAAAGTTTTGTTAACTTCTTATAAACATTCTCATACTCCTTAGAATCAACTCCATAAATCTTCGTATAGTAGTACTTTACAAAGCGAAGCTTGTAACGAGGATCTAAGACAACTGTAATGGCCAACGCTACACTGAATTCTGACCAATATTTCTGTTGTTCTATGACATCATTGTATAATTTTAATTGCTATGGTTTTCTATCATATATAATCAGACTATCGTTAGTCGTTAGAGGGATATATATCTCATTGATATTCTATTGGATGAGTTATGGATTGATTGTTGATAATTAATATTTTTATTTTTATTTTTTATTAAAAAAATTTGCAATATTTTTATAAATTGTTGATTATGTTTTTTTTTTAAAAAAAAAAAAATTATTTGTAGATTCAAGGATGGTATTTCAAACAGTAGTGCTAAGAATATTGGCTCTATTGCTAGTGCTTCGGCTTCACCTACTCAGGCTACTCCTACTCTTTTAGATAGCATTATGCTTCCCATTAATAATGCAAATGTTGAATGTGTTGGTAGTGGGCATACGACAACTGTTGCTACTCAGGATCCTAGTTTAGGACTTCCACCAAAACCTAACAAATATGAGCACAAATCACTTGCATGGAAATATTTTACCAAGATAGAGGGGGGTGATACAGAGGATCTAAATCAAAATGCAACTATTGTGGCAAATTGTTTAGTTGTCATTCCAAAAGGCTAGGTACTTCATCCATGCTATCACACTTGAGGGTTAGTTGCAAGAAATATCCTGATAGGTTTGGTAAATTGGATAAGTCACAATCAAGGTTGAGTTTTGATGCTAAGAAGGAAGGAGAATTGGGAGAAGGTTCTGTTGGTAATCTTGTGATTGCGAAATTCAATTGTAAAAAAATAAAGATAGCAAATTAAGATGATAACTATTGATGAGTTGCCATTTAAGTTTGTGGAAGGTGAAGGCTTTCATGATTTCATGACGATAGTTGAGCCTAGGTTTCAAATTCCTTCTCGTTACACTGTGATGAAAGATTGTTTTAAGCTATTCACATCTGAGAAGGAAAAGTTGAGGGCAATGTTCTTGACAATCGGTGTTCAAGTTTGTCTTACCACTGATACGTGAACTTCAGTGCAAAATCTTAATTATATGTGTATCACTGCCCATTTTATTGATAGTGATTGGAACTTACACAAAGGAATTATAAACTTTTCTTTAATTCCTAATCACAAGGGAGAGACCATAGGGAAGAAGATTGAGTTGTGTATGATTGAGTGGGGTATTAGTAGCATATTTACAATCACAGTTGACAACACTAGTGCCAATGACACTGCAATTGATTACTTGAAGAGGAAAACTGGAGATAAGATGAACACCATATTGGATATTGAGTTTATGCACATGAGGTGTTGTGCATACATACTGAATCTTATTGTGACAGAGGGTTTGAAAGAAGTTAGTGACTCCATTGTGAAGATTCGAAATGTAGTGAAATATGTGAAGTCTTCACCTTCAAGATTCGATAACTTTAAGGGTTTTTTTAGAAAGTGAACAAGTTTCGTTTAAGGGTTGTTGTGTCTTGATGTTGCAACTAGATGGAACTCTACATATAAGATGTTGGAAGGTGCTGAAAAATGTCAAAGTGCTTTCCAACTTATGGAAAAAAAAGATCGGCACTTTGTTTCTACGTTGTTTGAGGGAAGGCCAGGGAGAAGGGGTTTGGAACCTCCTACTTTTGATGATTGGGACAATGTTAAAGTTTTTCTCAAGTTTCTCAAACTTTTTTATGATGTAACAAAGCGACTTTCAGGCTCTTTGTATGTAACATCTAATATGTACTTTCAAGAAATTTGTGGCATTCAATCACATTTACAAGCATTTAGTGAGAGTAGTAATTATGTATTGAGTGCCATGGCAAAGAAAATGAAGACAAAGTACGATAAGTATTGGGGAGATCTTGATAATGTTAACATGATGTTGTTTGTTGCGGTTGTACTTGATCCACGCACCAAATTAGATGCAATAGACTTTTGGTTCAAAGAATCTCTCAATAATAATCAAGCAACTCATATGATTACTAAATTGAAGAACCACATGAACAACTTATAGGATAGCTACAACACCATTGGTGGGAGTTCATCTCAATTCCAACATTGTAATGAATTGACAAAATGTTCATCAATGACAATAGATGAAAGTGAGAACGACAACCTTTCACTTCACTTCATGAACAAGTTTCATAAGTACCTATCTTCTAAAAGTGATGTAAAAAACAAATCGGAGTTAGATCAGTATTTGCTGGAGGCTGTTGAAAAAGCGAGTACTACTTTTGATATTTTAAATTGGTGGAAGGTTAACTCAATTAGATTCCCAATATTTGCTCAAATAGCAAGAGATGTTTTGGCCATACCCATTACTACAGTTGCTTCAGAGTCTGGTTTTAGCACCAGAGGGCGTGTGTTGGATCCTTTTCGAACTTCATTGTCTCCAAGAACCGTTGTAGCATTGATATGTTCACAAAACTAGTTAAGGTCAAAACCAATAGTTAGTGGCAATGACAATGGTTATGATTCAGAGATAATTGATGATGCTGATAGTTATAGGCTCGAATCAGGTAAGCTTTTTATCTTTAACTTATTAATTTATTAAGCTATTTACTTGTTCCATTTATCCATTTAAATTATGATTGTAATTCCTTTTTGTTCATTATCTTTGTAGATATCAATTTCAAGAACATGAGCATTTTACTTGAGGAAGATTAGTTGAAGGCTAAGGCCTTAAAGGTGTTGCTATGCTGGGCGTTTTGCTTCATGGCTGCTGCTTGCAACTTCTATGTTACTATTTTTGATTGTTGGTTTAAATTTTATGTAATCTTTTAAGTTTTGTGTGTGCTGGACGGTTGGACCATCAAGTTGTGTTGAACTGACGAACTTCTTAGGTTTGTGTGTGCTAAATATTAAAGTTTTAATGTCGTCCGTGTTGGATTTGTTTTATTGCTGGAATTTTTAAGTACATGAGCTGAACTTTAAGCTTTATGTTTTATTTGATATAATTTAAGTTTAGGTTAGATTTTTTGTTTGTCTTCAATTTGTAACAGTGGGTTTTAGCAATTTTTTTTTTTCTTTTTCTATTCAATTCGTATGAAGCAGAAAATTTTTGATTCCATCAATTTCAAATATATATATATATATATATAATGTCTTGAATCTGATTTAGCATGAAAAAGCACAAACATTGAACTTGGTTAACATAAAAAAATGCCCATTTTAATTTTTATCTTGTTACATTGTATATATAAAAAATTAAAATGGGAAACAAAGTTACAAAGCCCTGAAAAATAGGCCCAAAAGTTTTGGGCCCAACCAAATTTGATGAAAATATATTACAGAAAAGCCATTCAGTAATACCCACCCGTACCCGAAACCGCCCTGACCCCGAAGACCTAATCTCTGGCGGACCAGTTTCTGTAAAACCGGGTTTCAAAATTCAAAACCCATACCCACCTTGTTCGGACCATATTCTGAAAATGGGTAAAACTTGGGTTGATCCGACCTGTGCCCACCCCTACTTTTCAACGTTATTGAAACAGAGCATTTTCACTTTACTTAAACGGTGTCATTTTGTAAAAAATGAAGAGTCTTCTTCCTCTCTTCTTCTCCTTCTACGTTCATTTGACCTAATCTCTCTCATAACACCTGAAATAATCTAGTCCGTGGCTAACTGTGAATCCTCCTCCCTCCGCCCCTGTTACAGTAATACATATCATTAGTCCAGTAGTCCTGTAGGTTTGAATATTATATAATAATTCTTCATCTACTTTTTAATATGTGATTATAGCTCTGTGCCTCAACCATGCATTGGAAGTTATGGATTTTACAGTTGTTTTCTTACATTAGGTTTAGTACTGAATGCATTTATTATTTTACAACCTTTATAATTGTTAATTAATATTTCTTAACTAGGACAGATTCTCAAAAGAGGGACAGTTATATCTCGTTCTAAGGCAGTCTTTCTCTCTGAAAATTCTCAGTTTTTCATTCTCTGAGATCCATCACTTTGTCTTCATTGGCAAAGCAAGCAAAAAGAGATGGCGTACCAAGGAGGTACCCTCAAGTTGACCTCTGCATCTGGGGTGAAGGTGTACACTGTGGCATCTCAGAAGTGCTCTCTCGCCTCCTGGCTTGATCCCAAGAAGCTTTGAACTCTTCGCAAGGACAAAAGTGACCACTCTACAACCTTCTCTTTTCTCTGTTTCTCCAATTTATCCTTGTGCTTTTTCCCTATAATTTTCATGTTGCTTTATGTTATATTTGTCATAGTACTTCTTTTTTTTTTTTGGGCAGTTTGGATGTGCCCTACCATCAACACACTTTTCAAAACAAACTACAACATTATTTTAAAAAACGACAAAACACTTCTTAGAAAATGAAACACAAAAAAACAAAAAACAAAAAAAAAAAAAAAAAAAAAAAAAAAATTGTACTTTGTTTTGTTGATTCATTAAAATGTTCATTAATTTTGTTGATGTCATGTCTCCTTTTTATTTATTTGTTAGATTACATGCAAAGGGTGGACTTGATACAGGATTTGAGGTTTGAAACTGCAACCATCAAGATAAAGGCAACTCCTAATGGGGAGTTTCTTATAGCATTAGGTTCTTTTGGAGCACATTTTTATACTTATGATCTTGTATGACGAGATAACTTTGTTTTCAAAAAAAAAAAAAAAAGAAGAAAGAAGTAAACCAAGTAAAGTAACAATTACACAATATGTATCATTTATTGTGATTCAACATTGAATGTAGATATATATCCACCCCAAGTCAAAGTGCATGAACTTAGGGAATTGTCACTGAAGTTTGAGAGGCATTTTGATTCAAAAATAATTGATTTTCACGTACTTTTACATGCTTTTTATAAACTCTCATTCACCAAGAAATTGTATTTTGTGAGGCATTAACCAATATATTCATTCCTAAGAATGCAATATAAGTGACAATAGATTAAATGCAAAGGGGAAAAACATTGGGGTTTTGTTTTGTTGTATCTCTTTTTATATATATATATATATATAGGGGTGTTAAGAGAGCAAGCCCCTCGCGAGTGAACTCGGGCTCGTCTTGTGTTCGACTCAAACATTAAATGAAGTGTTTCGTGAACACAAATCCTGGCTCGAATATTAAACAAAGCAAGCTCGGCTCGACTCGACTCGGGTAAACTCGTGAATAGCTCATGAGCAAGTTCGTATAAGGCTCGTCTTGTATATATATATATATGTGTGTGTGTGTGTGTATATATATATATATATATATATATATCTCTGTGTGTGTGTGTGTGTGTGTGTGTGTACATATATACACATATGTATATGTATATGTATATGTATACATATATACATATATGTGTATATATATCTGTGTGTGTGTGTACATACACACACACACACACACATATATATAGTAAATAATAAGAAATATTTGATATTATCATTAATCATTATATAATCATATGGTATATCTGCATAAGTTATTGTATTATTTAATCAATGCATTATAATTATATATTTTATTCTTAGAAAACGTATATCACATGATCTTAGATCTAAGATAGTATTAATATAGATTGTGAGATAATATGATCATATAATTTAAGTATGAATGTATCACTATTAGATTGTGAGGAATTTAGGACTTAGAGTTTCAGCATTACCATTAAATTAAAATTATATGATTAATAATTGAGTAACTAATGTGTTTCTTATAATTTAAATATTATAATCATAATTTGCAGTAAGTAAAAACTTAACAATTTTTACTTCCCACAAGTTGTTACATAAACAATTCCTCATATTACATTATGAGGAATTCGAGGGCTATTTTCGTCAAAAAAACCATCCCCGATCATAAACCCTCCCTCCTACTCTAGCGAGCTAGGCACCAAGGGTTTCGATTTGTCACCCAAGACAACGCCGGAGTTGCTCCCCGGAATCACTCAATCCCGGTAAAGAAATTATGGGTTTTAACGTCCTTTGGTCTTCCTTATGAACCTCAATACAAGAAATGAAATTATTGACTATCTAAGGCTCGTTTGTTTCGAGATATAAAATATTTTCGACATTTGACGGTGTTTACTCTCCAAAAAAATCCCTTACATTTTTCCCCTTCACTCTCATGCTCAACCCGACATCACCTTTTTCTCTTCCCTCACGCAGTTCTTGCTCTTCTTCCCTCAAGCAGCTCTTCCCTCACACTGCCACTCTAACTTTGAGAGAATCTCGTCTCTCTCGGCTACTACATCTTAGATCTCGCCTCTCTTCAACTTCTCCATCATTCATCT
Organism: Corylus avellana; assembly: GCF_965113065.1. NCBI lineage: Eukaryota > Viridiplantae > Streptophyta > Magnoliopsida > Fagales > Betulaceae > Corylus > Corylus avellana. The sequence continues at coordinate 14,672,486 of NC_142495.1, read as the reverse complement.
TTCGGCTTCTACATCTTAGGTACTTTCACCTTTCTTTAGATGTGTTTTTTGGCGGTTTGAATCTCTGTTTTTATGGAAAAAAAAAAAAAAAAAAAAAACTAGCTTGATACATAAATTTGATATTTTTTGAGATTTTGAGTTGTGGTTCCTCTGCTTAGTGGAATTGGGGCTGATTTTGTTGGGTATAAGAATTGTTGTTGTTGAGATTGTATATGCATGGTATTGATGTTCTCAGCATTGTTGCCGTCTATACCTGCATTTGTTGCCTTCTTTAATTTCTATGGGGATTGGGCCTATTGCATGGGTGGGGAAGCTTGTAGTTGGCATTAGGTTACTCTGATTGGAGATATTCATGGAAGTGGTCTTCCTTAGTTCCTATCTAGCCTTCAATGGATTGCCAAAAATCAACTTTCCGATCGTTCATGGAGCGACAGTGATATATATATATATTTTGTTATGATTCCCCTGTCTAAATAGTTATTGGGCTATGATTGTGCTTTTGGATTTCAGGCTCAAATTTATTTTGTAGTTTTATAGTGGGCATGCTGTACTATTGAATATGTATGCCCATATCAACGGCTTTTGGCTCTGGTTGTAATGTTTTTTTTGGGTCTTGGCTATGAGGGATGGTTTAACAACGGGTGAAAGACTGATGCAGTGGGGATTTAATGGAGTAGTATTGTGCTTGTATTGTAGGAGTTGCATTGAGGGGAGGAATTACTTGTTTTTTGCTTATGGTTTTGGTAAAAGGATTAGGAGGGAGGTTATGAAGAAGTTTTTAATCGATGATTCTCCTACTGCTAAGGAAGATATTCTGAAATGGGTATAAAAGAATGGAAAGGTAGAATCGTAGAAAGATGAAAGTTGTTTTATGCAAAATGTACTGGGATTAGGGGTGTTAAGAGAGGAAGCCGCTCGCGAGTGAACTCAGGCTCGGCTCGCATAAGCTCGGCTCGTATTCGACTCAAACATTAAATGAAGTGTTTCGTGAACACGAATCCTGACTCAAATATTAAACGAAGCAAGCTCAGCTCGACTCGGCTAAACTCTTGAATAGCTCGTGAGCAAGCTCGTGTAGGGCTTGTCTTGTTTATTAGGCTCAGCTCGTATATTTTTTAATAAATAACAAATAACAATATATAGTAAACATTACTCAATAATAACAAATATATTATATACCTTTGTTTTTTGTTATTTCTGTATATGTGTTTATATATAAATATTATATATATGAATATATTACACACACACACATATATATATATAACAGAATTACACCCCAAACTAAAACTCAAACTGAAAAGAAAAAACCCCATTACGAACAACCCCTCTTAAAAATTTCACAACCAAAAATGTTATACTTAAAGGATAAAGACGAAACATGTCTTGAAAAGGTCAATAATATGCTAAAACAACTTGAAAATGTCAAAAATGACGCGCTAAAACAACTTGAAAACGTTAAAAATGAAACCTCGCCCTCTAAAACGGTCCAAGTCATTAGAAAAGACAAACAAATAATCACATATGAAACAACAAGTGAAACACAAAGTTCAGAATCTGAACAAACTACAGATCAAGAATTACAACAAATTGAACAACAATTCAGTGAATTCCAAATTAATAGAATGATTAGACCAATGCCTAACGCCCTCACTTGGTACTCTAGACCTACACCACCAGATATTCAATATGAAGAACGAAATGTTTTGAATCAATTCTCAGTTTCTACTGACAAGATTTATGAATGAATATTGACGGTTTGTCTGAACAAGAAATTTTAAATAAACTACAGCATATGTCAATGGTTACTAATAATTACCTCACAAATTCAGAAAAAAAACTAATGCAGAAATTGTAGACATTTTAACATCAGGATTTATAGGAACACTAAAAGCTTGGTGGGAAAAATATCTAACTGAAGCAGATCGTACTGAAATAAAATATGAAGTTCAAAAAGATGAAGAAGGAATCACAATTTATGATGAAGCACATAACAGAGGAATCCCAGATGGAATTAGTGTTTGAATTTACACCATAACGAAACATTTTACAGGAATCCCTAGTAATGTTACATCCAGAATTTATGACCAACTAAGTAACCTTAGGTGTCCAACCTTAAGTGATTTTAGATGGTATAAAGATGTTTTTATATCAAGAGTAATGTTAAGAGATGACTGTAAAAATGCCTTCTGGAAAGAGAAATTTATCAATGGTTTACCCAATCTATTTGCCCATAAAATCCGTGAAGAATTAAGTAATAAAATTGGAATTATAGAATATGATAAGCTTACCTACGGAGACATCATAAGTACAATAAGTAAAATAAGATTAAAAATGTGTATAGATATGAAGATAAATAAAAACTTGAACAAAGAAAAAAGAGAAGCAAAATATAAAATGGAAAATTTTTGTGAACAATATGGCTTACCTCCTATACCACCCTCTAGAAGAAAACATAAGGATAAATACGCAAAAACTAGAAAGCCCAACAAAAAAGGTTATAGAAGCAACAAAAACTTTGAACCAAATCAATATTACAAGAAAAATAAAACAGCAAGAAAATATTACAAAAAACCAAAAAACACAAAATATGACAAAAAGAAAGTAAAATGCTTCAAATGTGAAAAAACAGGCCATTACAAAAATGCGTGCAAAGTAAAAGATAAAATCAATCAATTAAAAATTTCCAACAAAGAAAAAGAAGATTTGTATAAAATCTTAGAACTCAAAAATTCATATTCTAGTGATAATGAGGATGAAATCTTTAACACCTCAACAGATTATGAATCAAGTCAAAATTCTAGTAATTCAGAGGTAGAACTAGGTTGCAAAGATTCATGTTGTAAAACAAAACTTAAGATAAATGTACTAACTAAACATGAAGAAATGCTAATTGATTTGATAGAAGGAATAGAAGACCCAGAAACTAAAGCCAAATACCTTAAAAAATTCATGAGTAATTTAATAAAGAATGAAACAAAAAATAGACCAACAAAAATTGCAGAACCACAAATTAGTATTGATAAAATCCTCAACAGATTTAAATCAAAACAAAGGGAAGTAACCCTCCAAGACTTACAGCATGAAGTCAATCAAATCAAAATAGAAATAAAAGATTTAAAAGCCAAAAACAAAGAATTAGAACAAGAAGTAATGATTTTAAAGATTGATAAAAAATTTTCTGAACAAAGTCAATCTGAGAGTGAACAAGAATCAGAAGACGAAAAATCTACAAGATCTTCAACCAAAAGTTTAATCTTCAAAGACAATACAGATGAAAAATACTTAAACATAATTGATAGAATCATTTTCCAAAAATGGTACTCTAGAGTAACAATAATTATTAATGGTGAATTCGAATTTGAAGTTATAGCTTTGATAGATTCAGGTGTAGATTTAAACTGTATTCAGGAAGGAATGATACCTACCAAATACTATTTAAAAACTACAGAACAATTATCATCAGCTAATGGCAGTGAAATGCAGATAGATTACAAGTTGCCTAAAGCACATGTCTGTCAAGATGATGTTTGTTTCAAAACTTCATTTGTCTTAATAAAAAATATGCCTGATTCAAAAGTCATATTAGGAAATCCCTTTTTATGTCTTTTGTATCCCTTTACTGCAGATCACAAAGGAATTACTGTAGAAGTCCTAGGAGAGAAAGTAAAATTTAAATTCTTCAAAAGGCCACATATTAAAGATCTCAATATATTAAAAGAAATTTCAATTTCTAAAACATTTAACATTTTACAGAATAAGAGCAAGCATTTGAACTCCCTAAAAGAAGAAATTAAACATAAAAGAATAGAAGAACAACTATCAAGTGACATTCTTTTACAGAAAATTGAAAGATTCAAAGAGAAAATACAAAATGAAGTTTGTTCTGATCTCCCATTGGCCTTTTGGCATAGGAAAAAGCATATTGTAAAACTCCCCTATGTAAAAGATTTCAGCGAAAGAAATATCCCTACTAAAGCTAGACCCATCCAAATGAATCAAGATTTAATGGAACTTTGTAAAATTGAAATTAAAGAATTGCTTAACAAGGGAATAATTAGAAAAAGCAAGTCCCCCTGGTCCTATTCAGCCTTTTACGTACAGAAAAATGCAGAATTAGAAACAGGAGCTCCGAGATTAGTAATAAACTACAAACCTCTAAATAAAGTCTTACGGTGGATAAGATATTCAATTCCAAACAAAAAGGACTTGATAAACAGAATAGGTCAAGCCAATGTTTTTTTCAAAATTTGATATGAAGAGTGGATTCTGGCAGATCCAAATCCATGAACAAGATAGATACAAAACAACATTTGTTACACCATTTGGCCACTATGAATGGAATGTCACGCCCTTTGGGTTAAAAAATGCCCCAAGTGAATTTCATAACATCATGAATGAAATCTTTGACCCTATAGCACATTTCTCAATTGTTTATATAGATGATGTCCTCATATTTTCAAAGTCAATTGATGAACACTAGAAACATCTTCATTCGTTTCTCAGTATCATCAAAGTTAGTGGTTTAGTTGTTTCAGATATAAAAATCAATTTGTTCCAGGATTCAACATCAGTCAAGGAATGGTTAAACCCATTGACCGACCCATTCAATTTGCAGACAAATTTCCTGATACCATCCTTGATAAAAAATCAGCTTCAGAGGTTCCTAGGATCTTTAAATTATGTTGCTGAATTTTATCAAAATCTTAGAAAACATTGTAAACCATTGTATGATCGTCTTAAAAGCAACCATTCACCTTGGACAGATCTTCATACTTCAATTGTCCAAGAAATCAAAAAATTTGCCAAGACTTTGCCCTGTCTTGGCATTCCTGACGTAAAAGCTTTCAAAATTGTAGAAACAGACGCCTCCAACATTGGATATGGGGGTATTCTCAAACAGAAAATCTCTCCAGATTTTCCTGAACAAATTGTTTGTTTCCATTCAAGAATTTGGAATTCAACACAAAGTAATTATAGTACTATTAAAAAAGAGATTTTATCTATAGTATTATGCATCTCAAAGTTTCAAAGTGATTTGTTAAACAAATTTTTTTTACTTCGAGTCGATTGCAAAAGTGCAAAACATGTTTTAGAAAAAGATGTTCAAAATATAGCAAGTAAACAGATTTTTGCCAGATGGCAATCAATTTTAAGTATCTTTGATTTTGATATTAAATACATCAAAGGAGATCAAAATTCTATACCTGATTTTCTCACTTGTGAATTTTTGCAAGGAAAAGATGATTGAAAAGCCACAATCCAGTAAAAACAAAGATAAAACACCTTCCATCAAGTCACAACCAAGTCACCATATAGTTCTGAGCCCAGGAAATGTAAACCCCTATGACACATGTTCACCCATTAACATGTTAAACAAGTTTCAGGTTCTTGGTTCCCCAAGACCTACTTTTTCATCCACTTTAGCATCCCCAAGTCATCCGGACCCTTACCAGTTAGTAGAATGTCCTACAACAACCGTTATTCCTACCCAACGGAACTCTTCAAAACTCATACAGCAGAAAAAATTCTATACCAACTAGCCAATTACCCATATCAATAGATCTCAGTTTGTCCAAAAAACCTATATAGAAAACCTGTTTTTTGTAGAACATGACCAGCGTCATCTCAAGAATCCTTTGGATCTTGTAAAGAATTATTTCCCTCCTAAATAGAATTTCATTCCATTTCACCCATCTAAATCCATCAATTTCTACAGAGACATTTTACTCCAAACAGCATCAATTACCAAAGACTCTGTCCCAGACAAATATGATCCAGAACACAAGAGAATAATCTTTGATAAAAATGTATATCACAAAAATCATTTCAGCAAAAGAATGGGGTCACCCAGCTAATCTCAGAGTCCTGCAGGGTCACCAAGTTTAATACAGCTACTATGATTACATTGAAGCATGGTCAAAAGTACTTCTTTATCAAAACAATAATAACAGTCATTCCTAGTATCTTTGTTTTGATAACAATTTCAGCAGTCAGCTCCCTATTTGGTTCAACAAATGGTGGCAAAGTTATGGGATGATTCCCGAGATTTTACCCCCAGAACTTGCAGATGCATTACAGCAGTTCTCTATAGCCTACAGAGTTAATTAAGCAAAAAGTCAATTTCCTTCCTTGCTCCATATGGCAAAGAAATATAAAATCTCATGGCTCTTCAAATGGGATTATGTCATTTATCAAGGAATTTGCAGAAGAAACAGATATGTCCGCTAGTGGGACAAATACAACATTCAAAAAATCATTTCATCAATACAAAGAGAATTTCCTTCATTCACCACTCAAAACCAATTTTTGGCAAGCAAATCACATCTATAGACAGAAACTGCAGCAGCCATGGCACAGGTCCAATGTAAAGAAGACCTCAAGGACCTTTGCAGAAGCCTTCTACTTAAAGCAGAAGGCATTGAAGAACAAGGAGAACAAAGCCCAGCTTCGTCCTCCTCTTCGACAAACCAAGTACAGCCCATTTATCAGGATGCCCAAGACCCCTATGATCTTGGTGAAGATTGAGACTTAGGGAAGCCCAAATACATCAATCACTGTTCCAAAATACAGCAAACATTGTTCCCAAATACAGCACTGTTCATGTCACTATTTTGGCGGTCATTACTGTTTGGCGGCCATTACTGTTCATGTCAGCAACTACTGTTCATAGCACTATTCACCTGACAAATCACTGTTCATCTACAGTGTTCAGCTTTTAAATTTTTATTTAAAGCCCCTTCAGCTCTTGTAAACTCAGATCGGATTCTTCCAAACTTTGAACTACTCTTTCTCTTCTCCCTCTCTGATCATTAGTGAAATCTCACAATATGTATGTCAGAGTTTCATCTATGTATTACAGACTATTTCATTCAATGAAAGCTTCTTCAAGCTAATTTTACAGCATCATATTTTCGTAAGTTTTTATTTTCATATATCTTATTTTCATTATGTATATTCTTGAATATATGTTTCCAATTGAAGTAGATTCAACATTTCATATTCATATTTATGTTTATATCTTTGTGTATCCTTCTAGATATTTTGTTCATATTCAGCCTACAATCTTATCTGCAGTCTCTATTTAAATTTATCATTATGTCTTCAATTCTTCCACTTATGTCAACTCGTTCTGCGAGTCCCCTCTTGGTATATATATATGATAGAAATGGGTCTTGGGCCTAACTCAACTCAAAAGCTAACTCAAGAGTTGAGATTTTCCCTCTCACTTTTAAATGGCACATCTCCTTAATACCCAGGCAATGTGAGACTTCCAACACGCCCCCTCACGTGTGGCGGGAGGACATCCAAGCCAACACGTGCAACAATGGGTGACGGTGGGCCATAGCTAATTAATTGGGCTAGGCTCTGATACCATGATAAAATCTATAACTATATTAAATATAATATAAAGAGAGAGAGAGAGAGAGAGAGAGAGAGAAGAGAGAGAGCGGAAGTATGTAATAGACTACATTGTATTGAGACTAATTAATTAAAGAGTATTACAGAGGCCTCTATTTATAGAGAGGCTATGAGTGATAGGAAAGTAACCTAGTAGACTAAGAAAAAGTAAACCTAGTATGCTAAGGAAACCCTAGAATCAATAAGGAAGTAAATAACCCTATAATAATAAATAACCCTAACATAATATTCTTAACATTAATACACAATCCCATAAAACATGGAGGAGGAAATCATGGGATTGTTGCCTTGTCTGGATATGCTTGATATGATTAGATTTTGTCTTCTAACACTTCCCTGCAAACTGATGGTAGGAACTTCCTTCAGTTTGATAACCAAAAAGCAATTGGTAGTTTGTCGATTGAATCTTGCCATAAACCACCGGGGGCGGACGGATCTCGCAGTAAAAACACCAAGGGGCGGTCGGGTCTCGCCGTAAAACACCATTGGGCAGACGGATCTCACTGCAAATTACCAAGGGTCGGTCGAATCATGCCGCAAATACCAAGAGCCGGTCAAATCACACCGCAAAACCACTAATGGATGTCAAACTTTCACCACAAACTACCAAAAACTTGAAACTAGGATGAGTAATGACCAAGAAGAGAAGAGCCAACATGGCTTGAATGAGCCCGGGTTCTGGTTGTTACCTAGGCTAGAGACATGAAAAAGGCTTGGTTTTAGGTATTACCACAAGGCCAAGACATTGGGCCAACAATGGGCCATATTGAAACTGACAAACTATGGGTTGAAGTGAACCTTGGGTTTTAGATATTACCTCAAGGTCAAAAAGATTTTTTTTTTTTTTTGCAATAAACTCTCTCGATGGAGGAAAGGACGCCGGTACAAGGTACTTCGGGAACGTCCGATGGAGGAAAGGACGCCGACACAAGGTACTCCGGGAACGTCTGATGGATGATAAAAGAAGTGGGCATCTTTGGCCTCTTTTGTGGGCATTTTTGGCCTCTTTTGATTTTTTTTTTTTGTTTTTTTTTTTATAAGAATATCCCGTTTCCACTAAACTGGGATAAGAATTACCTTAATCTCATAACCAAATACAGGTGTAAAAACCTAAATCAGGATAACATATCCCTAAACTAGAATAAGAAAATCCGCAAACTCAAATAAGGTAAATTAAACCCGTTACCAAACACCATTCATCTTCTTCAATTTCCTCTCCAGATTGACATCAAGTGTTGCAGGTGCTGGTGATGGCGTGGGACTACTGGATGCGGTGGACTGATGACAGCGACGAACAACAGGGATGACGCGGTGGCTTTGTGGTCGTCATGGTGGTAGATCAGCGGTTGACGGCGTGATGGTGAGACATGAACGGCTGGAGGCCAGCAAAACCGAGCCCTCTAAGAATGACAGAAGTCGGTGCTGGCCGTTGGGCTTGGAAGGTTGGATTGGCGACCAGAGTTAGTAGATCTATGGCTGGGTGCGGTAAATATCGGCGGCGAACGGCACAGCGCTTTATGGACGGTGGGCTGCTGCTAGCGATGGAAGTCGACGCTGGCAGTCGATCTGAGGCGGGCATAGTGGAAGAGAGATCAAACCGAGCTGTCAGTGGCAGAACCCAACGCTGTTCGTGACAGGAGGCAGTGACCTGCTGTTGGATTGCCGATGAAGACCAGGTGAAATTGGTCACTGGAGGCGGCAAAGGTTACAGGAAGCATTGTTGATTTTTTTTTTTTTTTTTAATCTGGTCATATACCTGTGCAAGTTCTATGGTGAAAGATCTGCAAAGGTATTGACCATCAATAACAAGAAATCGAAAAAAATTAAAAAATTAAAAAAAATAAATAAATTCACAGGACCATTGGATTGGACACTGGCGTTAGCCAAAATGCTCTGATACCATGATAGAAATGGGTCTTGGGCCTAACTCAACCCAAAAGCTAACTCAAGAGTTGAGGTTTCCCCTCTCACTTATAAATGGCTCATCTCCTTAATACCCAAGCAATGTGGGACTTCCAACAATATATATGGGTCTTTGGTGGAATATTAGGAGAGGGTGGCGTGTGTTTTCTAAACACATTAAATTTGATCAAGGAGACGGGTCTCATATAAGATTTTGGGATGATGTTTGGTGTGGAGATACGATTCTAAAGGAAACTTTCCCAGGCCTTTACAATATAGCTAATGCAAAATATGTGTCCATCGGGTGGAACTCTTCAATGGAATGTTAGTTTCTTTCGGTCGGTCCATGATTGGGAATTGGAAGTGTTAGCCTCATTCTATACTCTGTTATATTCCCACAGAATAAGGAGGGGAGGGGAGGACAAAATTTGGTGGATCCCGTCTAGAAAAGGGAAGTTCGATGTTAGATCATTCTATAATGTCCTGGTAAGCAAAGAGGCGGGTTCTTTTCCTTGGAAGAGTATTTGGTGCACCAAGGCACCTTCGAGAGTGGCTTTCCTTACTTGGACAGCGGTGTTAGGGAGGATCCTTACTATTGATAATCTCAGAAAAAGGAATCTTATCGTGATCAATAGATGTTGTTTGTGCAAAATTGATGGGGCGTCTATTGATCATTTGTTCCTTCACTGTGAGATCGCTTGATCCTTATGGTATGCTATTTTTAATCGTTTTGGATTGTCTTGGGTCATGCCTAGCAAGGTGGAGGGCTTGTTTGCTTGTTGGTGGTCGGGAGGTCGTTCTAGGAGTGGCGTTGTTTGGAAAATGGTTCCTCAATGCATTGTGTGGTGCCTAAGGTCAGAAAGGAACGAGAGATGCTTTCAGGATTCTGAGCGATCCTTGGAGGAACACACGGCCTTCTTTTTCCATACCCTCTACACTTGGACAGCGGCTTGGCTCGCTCCTTTAGTTGTTAGCTATCTTGATTTCCTTGTTCTTTTCTTTTCTTCTAGTTAGACGTTTCCCTTGTATATTTCCTGTGTACTAGGGTTGCGTCCCTCTGCGCTTTTGATATAAAACATTACTTATCAAAAAAAAAAAAAAAACATGTGTATGTACATATATATGTATATATGTACACACACACACACACACACACACACACACATATATATATATATATATATATATATATATATATATATATCTGATACCAAGAGGCGACTCGCATAATCACAAGCAACGACACGGGAATTCGAGTCGCAGGAGACGCCAAATCACAAGCAATGATCGGAACTTCCAGTGTCCCAGCTCGAGAGCAAGCCTAAGGGGTCTGAGACCGATGTCTTCCACTGGAGTAGCACCGATTTGTCCAAATCGGCAAAAATGACTCCACCCCAAGGCCAAGGCCAAACGAATTTGCCTGGTGCCTCATCAATTTGTGGGTCTGAGGAATTTGCGCCTTTTTTCTTTCCTAATTTTCGAATATTTTTAATTTTAAAATTTTTATTTTGTATTTTTAATTAATATATGGACATGTGTCGATTTTTTAATAGTGTTGGCGTGGCTTTCTGTCAAATTTTGGACGGAATTTAGACAGAGGTACTATCTCCATTTTAATATAAAGCCGAGGTACCTCCTGTGATAAAAACTAAACCCTATGGGTCAAAAAATAAAGTTGTTAAACCACTTAGGGCAAATAGGTATTTAACCCTAAATTTTTAATATTAATTTTTTTTAAAAAAAAAAAACATTTTTTTTTTAATTTTGTTTTAGAAAACGAAAATTGTTAATTTTTTTAAAACGGAAATTTTTATTTAAAAAAGTTATAAAAAACAAAACAAAACAAAACAAAACAAAAAAAAAAAAAAAAAAAAAAACAAAACAAAAAACAAAAACAAAAAAAAAAACAAAACAAAACAAAACAAAACAAAAAAAACAAGCAAAACAAAACAAAAACAAACAAACAAAAAATTTTCAGTTTTTATAATAAAACAAAAAAAAAAATTCAAAATTTTTTAATTTTTTTCTTATAGACAGGATTTTTTTTTTTTTTTTTTTAAATTTTAAATTTGCTACCCTTTGGATTTTAGTTTTTTTTTTTTTTTGGTTTTAGGTTTTTGTTCTATAAGTTTTAGTATTTTTTGTTTTTATTTTACTAAGGGTAGTTTCGTCATTGCCCATTGGGATGAACATTGACAATTTTTGGTAGTTTAGGGGGGACATTGTCACAATTGAAAGTTTGGGGGACATTGTCAATTGGGTGGTAGTTTGAGGGGTATGTGGACTTTTTTTTTTTTTTTTTTTTGGTGAAATCTGCTCCTTATTATTATTATTATTATTTTGAAAGGACCTAATTATTCCACTGAAGGTCATATTCAATTAAAAAGAAAGGGTTATTGATGCAGGCTGACTTGGTGGGATGCAAAGAAAACAGTAACAGAAAGAACAGATAAATATGTCTAGACCTTAAGTCTATCAAAAATCTAAGAATTCTTTTCAAAACACTAGAGTCTATCTAGTATTTAAGGAAAAAATACAAAGAAACTCAACTCTAAGTATTCTTATTGCATAAAACTTAAATAATATCAAAAGTTGCGTTTCCAGAGGCTATAAGCATGTATTTATAGACCCCCAAAACCCTAAACCTAATAAAACACGAAATAAAATCGGTTTAAGCAAATAAAGCTACGCGTTCGAATGGGACAAACCACCGTTCGAACGGGGACTAAACTAGAACATAAAAATACGAAAATTAACATAAGCGTTCAAACAGGCTTCGAACGGGACTTCAACCAAAGCCTTCTCACCTCTCTGGATTACTCAGAATAAAGCTACGCGTTAGAACGGTCAAAATTAGCAAACTCTCGTGAAACATGACTTTGTAGATCTTTGAGTTAGCTTTCCAACGCCGCAAAAATTGCTCCAATCCGAGGTCTGAAACTCTAGATATAGCATTTTTAGTAAAATTCGTCAAGTGTGAGTTTCTCCCTAATTATCGCTCTTCTTTATGGAATCCTTAGCTTTCTGATCTACATCAGTTATGCTTTGACTTGTTGAGTTCGATGTTCATATGTTTTGAAAGAAAGTATATGGAGCTGATGCTCTCTCTTTTTGTTCAAATTTTACAATTTTGTTACGAATTATATTTACAACTTTAATGTTAAATGATTCTATTAATGCTTTTGGTTAAAGCTTTAGTGAAAGAACTGATATAGATTGGCATATAAAGACAGAAGTTGCAGCCAAAAAATTATGGAAAATTCTGACAACATCCGGCATGAAGCAATCCTTCCTTCACCTTTTTATGATGCCTTAAAAGACTAATTCATTGAGAGCGGAGGAAATTGAGAGAGAGAGAGAGAGAGAGAGAGAATCAATTTATGAGTAATTAGTTGGAATTTTTATAACTAATTGCAAAATTTTATTAAAAAACGTACGCAAGAAATAATACAAAAAGAAACATGTAACTAGAATGAGCAAAAACCTCCCATTTATGTTATAACTTTTTGTTAAACTACCAAAGTTATTTCTTCTTCTTGATTAGTAGCCTCCGAGTTGGACATATGCAACAGCTCTTCTTAAAGTACCAAAGTTGTTTCTTTTTCTGTTTACATAAGATAGGAGTCCATATTCTTGGACATTTGCGGCAGCTCTTTTTCTAAAGAACCGATTCGTCCGTATGGATCTTTGGAAGTCTTGGGCATTCCATCTCTCACAACTCGACCTCTAGGGGGTGCTCTAACAATCGGACCTCTTGCTGTAGCTCCTCCTCTTCCTCGTTGCACACTCTCGTTCCTAGTACTCCTTGATTGGGCATTGATCATTATGGATTTTGTTTGGAAACAAATTGTTGTTTTCAAGCGCCAAACTGTTGGAATAGTTTTTCGATGGGATGAACACTTGCAAAACAAGGAAACCAAATAAGTACTAGAGCTTGCCAAAAATGTGCTGGCGCCTTCGCGGAGAATAAGTCGAATGCCTAAATCAATTATTTGCTCTTTAGAATAAATGAACAAGAGTTTTTGCCAGAGAGTGAAAAGTCCATGTTATTGGGATAGAATGTTCATTTTATAGGCACACAGTGCCGTTAAAGCTATGATGATCAAATCTCGAGAATCTCGGGATCAGGGCATCAAATAAGGATTTTGTTCCCTAAATATATGGACTCTTATGAGTTGGTTTCCTCATTTATGAGGTCTCATGATCTCGAGAGTCGTAAACTGAGATCCCGAGATCCCTAGTTGATTTTAATTGGAGAGGAGCTAATCTCTTTTAAGTGAAGGGCAAACCTGTTCAAAAAAATGTAAAATGACAAATCAACTAGAGAGTAGCTGGTCTCTATTATGTGACAGGCAAAATTGCTTAAAAAAAAAATTTGCACGTTTAGTGAGGGCAGCAGCATGGTATTGGTGTTTGTTTGAGTTTTGTACAGGTTGGCATTGACATTTACATTGAGGTTCCGATAGTATCACCCACCAAATATTTACAATGCTTGCTAATTGAAGAATTTGCTGGAAAAGAAAACTAGTTGGATAATTTAATTGCATGGAGAAATTCCATTTATTGCCCCATAGCAGCAGCGAGCTGCTTCTTGAGGTTGAGGACCTCAATTCCTTTGGAAGCCAACCGGTCCTTGAGCTTTCCTGCTGCCTCCTCATATCTCTTGTTCATGAGATCCGACTCCTCCACTGATTCCCTGTATCTACTACGGAAGGCATCTAACTTTGCTTGCGTCCCACGGAGTCTCATCCTCTGCTTGGCCATTTCCCTCTTGTTGTCAACTTCATCCTGTTTAAGTATAAATTGTAAAAGAATACACACCGGGATATTTCTTCTAATAGGGCATAAAGAAATGGAAAATATGGAGAAAATTTTGGGAATTCCTATTTGACAATAAGCATTAAAAAGTTTTTTTTTTTTTTTAATTTTTATTTTTTTATAATTAAAATTGGTTTCATGTCGGACCTGCCGTCAGAAAATAAAAATAAAAAGACTCAACAGAAGTCACAACGTTCAATAAGATTCAAACGATAATGAAGAAGCTTTAACTTTTACATGAAAATGATGCCATTATAGTCAATCCTTTAGTGCAAGCACATAAATACAACAAATAACAGATCTATCAGAGACTTTTGACAAATCTCATAAAAAGAAAGAAAGAAAAACATTTTAACCTTAATGTTTGGTTCCTAATATATTTTAGAGGAAAATATGTTTTACCCTCTCGTGGTTGCACCGTACAACATAAAACCTCCTGAGGGTTTGGTTTGTGACACTCAACCTCCCTATGGTGCGGACTAAACTAAACTTAAAAATCCAACATGTGAGGTGTAGATGACCTAATAACCAATCAGAGAATGCCATATCACTAATTATTTTAACACCATCTTCCATACAATCTTTCTTCCTTTTCTCCTCTATAAAAATGAAAAATAAAAACTAGAATTAATATTTACGAGGGATGGTATAACACAATCAGTGACGTGGCATTATATTATTTGCTATAAGGTCATGTGCACCTCGTATGTTGGTTGTTTTTTAGCTTAATCTTAACCAAAGGCAGGGAAAGTGTCAGACCAAATTTCAACGAAGTTTTGCGTTACAATCTAACTACAAGGGGTAGAATGTAATTTTTATATTTGAAGAACATTTTCATTTCTAATGAAAAGCTACAAGCCAATGTTCGGTGCAATAGCATGTCTTAGTGTGTCAAGTGCAGGTACACGAGTTAAACTTTCTAGTGCGTCCGATTCAAGAAAAATTGCTAAAGATCATCTTATCAGATTAACCCTTGCAGAACCCAACTTTGTTGGTAAAAATCCACTGGGTTACGGTGTTCATTGTTTACCTTCGTAATGATATGCTAGCAGGCTAAAAATGTTAAGTATGGAGACACTTACATTGTGCATCTTGACTTCCATGCTGGAAATTTTCCTAGTCAGTTCCTCCATTTGGATTTTTGCCTCAGATAACTGGTGCTATACCCATCATAATATAAGATTATTCCCAGACAGACTACAAATAAGAAGAAATTTTTTGAACAACCTACCATGTCATTGCAATGCTTTTTGACGAATTTCACTTCAACAACATGGTTCTGCTGCTCTTCTATCTGAATCATCAATTTATCCCTTTCCTTTGTCATAGAGAGAAGTTGGTCTTTAAGATTCTGCCAAAGAAGTATAGGTATCAATCCATTAAATATCCACAAATTCTCACAAACTGATAATCGTTTCTTAGTTGCAAGGGATAATTGTTATCTACTCATTTTAGATATAATTTTCTTCTGCAAAAAATGCATTTGGATGAAACCTGGAAGTCATTTGAAAGTTCTGATCTTGTATCCAACTCTCTAATGCGAATCAATAATTCTTCTCGTTCTTTTTTGAGAAAATTAAGCTCCTTAAGCATTTGCACATCGTCGCAAGCATGATTATGTTCTTCAGAGGGCATCTCCAAATTCGACTTCAACATCTTAAGGAGAAAAAACAAAGTTAAGCTAGCTAGTTCGTCTTTCAACCATAAATATGAACCAGAGGATAAAGCAAAAGAACTGACTTCTTGAGATTGTTTGCTCTTGACATTAGCTACTTTTATGTCATTTTCCAGCTGATCAATCTCCAAAGACTTCTCCATGCTGCATCAATACCAAATGGAAACATAATATTTTGGTTTATTGAGTCAAATACAAAAATGATGTCAAAGCCCAAGCAACCAGAAATGGAGCAGCACAAGAATCAATTACAGAAAAAAGTTGAGGGACACCCTTGAAATAAATGAAGATTATTAACAGTGTATTATGTACTTATCATATAATAGAAGAGTTGACTAAACTCCTCAACAAAAAGTTCAAGGAGATTTGCAGGATAGAACCAAAAGAAAATTGATAAACTTATATTAACAATTAACCTTTCTCAGGATGCATCAAAAAATGATTGATCACGAATTCAGATTCATGTTCCAAACAGATTAAAAATAATCCAAATTACCAAACCTTGATGGTTGAGTCTGTCAAACATGGATGCTGCAGCCTAAAGATGAACTCAAAAGGTATAATAGCCTCCAAACAAGTCTTAGGGAAAAGCAACCTGAGCAATTTGAAATTACAGAATGAGACAAACGACAATACTCTTTATTTATCATTTTCCATCCAATTCTCTGGCCCTCTAGTTAGCATTGTAACAAGAGTTGACAAACCAACTCAGTTAGAAGTTTCTTAATCATTTGTATCACATCCAGGCAAAGGCATCTGGACTATGATCTATACCTGACCAAGATGTGGAAAGGCCTTTAGGCCAAAACTGAAAGTAAGGGCAAATGATCATGTAGACTATCACCACAAACCAATATTTACAAAATGCCACCCTTTAACCGTTGACCATTGCTCATTTTCTAGACAAGTTGACATAATTGGGTGCAGAGATATGGAACACACTAGTCATGGGTGGTTTATCAAGGCATTGTATGGGCATGCGCATTGTATGAACAAGTGCTAAGTTCCACATTGATTGTTCACTAGGTGGAACTAGTCTTATAAGTAATTCCAAAAAAACTCCAATTATAATTTGCCAAGGGGACCTTCTCTTGCCCCTTTTCTTTGTGATAGTCATGGACGCTCTTAGTAGGATATTTTCTAGAGTGATGGTTGGGGTTTTTTCTTTTAATTAGGATTCCAAGTAGACAACCTCAACACTACGCCTTTGGAAATATCTCATCTTCTATTTGTAGATGATACACTTAATATGTGTAATGCAGTCAGTGATCAAATTCATAATTTGGGTCACATTCCCTATGTTTTGAGGTCATTTCGGGATTGAAGGTCAATTTCCAAAAGTCTGAGTTAGTCGCCTTAGGGGAAGTTCCACATAAAGAAGAGTTGGCTAGTACTCTCAATTGTAGCATCTCTTTTCTTCATCTGAAATACTTGGGTCTCCCTCTAAGTGATCCTTTTAAATCAAAAGTCATTTGGGACGGGGTAGTCAAGAAAATGGAAAAAAAGTTTGGCCAATTGGAATATCTACTTATCTAAGGGAGGGCATCTTAATCTCATTAAGAGTACGCTTTACAGTCTTCCTACATAGTTCTTATCCCTCTACCCTTTTCCAGGGTGCATAGCTAGGAGATTGGAGTGCCTTCAGAGACATTTTCTTTGGGATGGTCCAGGTGGAGAGCCTAAAATGCACCTGGTGAATTGGAAGATTGTTTGCTCCCCAGTCCTTAGAGTTGGGTATAAAAAATCTCACGTTGATCAACAAAGCTCTCCTTGGAAAATGGCTATGGATACAGGCAAGAGGAAAATTCTTTATGGAGATAGGTGATTGATCCAGATACGGGGTTAGCATTCAGAGGAAGAACGGGGGCCGTACAGGATGACTATTTGGAAGAATATTAAAAATGGTTAGGGATAATTGTGAGTCTTAATATAGGTATGTGTGCTCTGTCGCTCTCTCTCTCTCCTCTAGCAGTGGTGACGCCTCCTTGAGAAATGCGAGTTCAAAATTCTTTCCAAATTGCCCTAACTTTCCAAATTCTTAACGTGGAGCATTTGGGAAGAAAGAAATCGACTCCTCCTTGAGAAATGCGAGTCCAAAAAATGCTTTCTCAAAAATCCTCTTTTTTGAGATCTCTTTTGGATTGGGTTGTTGTACATGTTCTTAATTTTGACTCAATGAATCTGGTAGATTTCATAAATTTTTCAGATTGTAGAAGTCTCTAGGGTGTTCAGCTCTCTTGTATTCTCTTTGTGTAAGAGGACTTTGTCCTTTTGTCGTTTGTATGAGTCATGATAAATAGTATCATTGTCAACCGTAACAATGCTATGTGATACTAGAATACGCCTTAATGAGGGTGTTACGCATTTGAGAGGAGCTTGTGATACCCAAATTGTGAAGATGTAATATAGGACAAACTAGCTTTATTAGTGATTCCATGGAACTGGAATTGTAACTTTGACCAATCATTTTGAGATATAGTGCAGATGTAACTCACTTTCTTGAGTTATGACATTACCCCTTACTAACTGTCTTGTACATAAATTTGAACATTCAGCACAACACAATTTTGCATTTTAAACATTCTAAGCCACATTTTGTTGCAAAAGCATGGAAAAAGTCCATATATTCTCCTCAAACTACCACTCAATTGACAATGTCCCCCCAAACTTTTAATTTAGACAATGTCCCCCTAAAGCCAACAAAAAGACAAAAAATGACCCTAGATGTTTTTCAATTAAACAAAAATACTTAAATAAATTTGGGGAAAAAAAAAAAACCTTCAAGAAAAAAAGACCCTATTTTTTTTTTTAATTTAGTCTTACTTTTTTAATTTTATTTTATTAAGGGTGTTTTGTCATTGTGGGGACATTGACAATTTTTTGTACTTTGGAGGAGACATTGTCTCAATTGAAAGTTTTTTTTTTTTTTTTTTTTAGGGGGGGGGAGGAGACATTGTCAATTGGGTGGTAATTTGAGGGGAGTATGTGAACTTTACCCTAGAAGCATCATAAGAATAGATGGAACTAGTTGGAACTTATACATGGGTGTAACACGACCCCTTTGGTACAAAAGAAGGCATTGTTGACCTTCAAACCATAGCTGGGTTGGAAGTTGACACTACAGTCCAAACTAAGCTAAATGCTCGGTTCAAACTAAGCCGAACCCAATACCGATTGCTTCAATTAGTAGTTTGTTGCGAGGTCAATTGGAGAGAAAATGTGAACAAAGTATAGAGAGAAAGTGTGACAAATGACGATGAAAAAGTGAAAGAAACTAAGAGAAACTTACGGTTGCAACTAGCA
This sequence comes from Corylus avellana, assembly GCF_965113065.1. Lineage (NCBI taxonomy): Eukaryota > Viridiplantae > Streptophyta > Magnoliopsida > Fagales > Betulaceae > Corylus > Corylus avellana. Next base: position 14,653,366 of record NC_142495.1, on the reverse strand, counting down.
ATGGTGGAGAGAAACGATGATGAAAACAATGGAGCAAGGTGGACAAAAAAGATCGTGAGAACAGTGGAGCCAGTGAGAGAAATAGTGGCAAGAGAGCATAGTGTATGAGAAGGTTTCGAGAACATTTCAAGCGGCAAAAATGGGCTTCGGGACCTTAGGGTTAGGTTAAAGTTTAAGAAGGTATATATATTTTAAGTACATCCCACAAATGTCCCACAAAGCTGATGTGGCAAGGTCGATTAGCCATTGGATCAACCCTAGTTATAGTTATATATAACTAGGGTTGATCCAATGGCTACTAAACCTTGCCACATTAGCTTCGTGGGATATTTATGGGATGTTTGTATAGTATGTAGCATTACTCATATTTTCAAGATTCGTTTATATTTTATTTATTATTATATTAAAACTAAGGTTAGGTTAGTTTTCCGACCTCCTAAAACCAACATTAGACCCAAGCCTAGTTGGAATTTAAAAAATGACTCAGAATCGACTTGGTTGAAGACCGACCAAATTTGGTCGATTTTGGTCAGGCACAGATGGATGGGTTGAGTTCTCAGTTTTTATGAACACCCACTTATACACACGTATGACGAAGACAAATCTTTCATAATATAATATTAGGTTACACGTGTGAGTATAGAAAATGTTAAGTTTCACATTAGATAGATGTTACAAGTGTGAGTGATTAATTTCACATAATAATAATCATTAGAAGACTCCCTAAGATGTCAATCTCCCTAACAAATTACATCAAAGTACGTAGTTATGAAATAGTGGATGATAGTGGTGCCTTTGCAGAGCAAAGATGGTGGACAACTATATGGACCGATGGACTTACTAGTCTTTATCATTACAAAGGTGCATGACAAGAATAAAACCTACATAACCCACACAAGTGATCCAATAGATACCCCTAAGATTGATAAAGCTTTCATTCGAGAGGGAGTGCAACGGTGTACAAGTGTAGTATTGGACTTAGACGTGGGGGAGAGATTGCTAAATATACACTTAAAAGTATGAAAAGGATAAATCTCACGAGAAGAATAAATTTATCCTGATTGAACGTGTAAGCACTTATAGCCATTGTGTAGTTGACTATAGCCCATAAATACACAACGAATTAAAGTTTATTTGACGAGTATAGGCAGAGATTAGGCCAACATGCACAACCAAAGACACGTAAAAGAGTAATCAGGCGGAGTGTTGAAGAGAGTTTCAAATGGAGATTTATTAAGAAGTATGGGTGCGGGCATGCAATTAATCAAATAGCAGCCTATGAGGAAAGCATCATCCCATAAATGAAGTGGAATTTGGGACAATTGGTGATTTAACATGGTATCAGAGCCAGAAGTCATGAGCTTGAACCCCGAACTCCACAATTCACCCTATTCAATTAAATATTTCACGTGTTGAGCATCACCTATTACAAGGAAATTTGAGCTCACACGTGAGAGGGATGTTAAAGTATTAATTAAATGATTAAATTTACTCCCTTCTTAAGCTCTCTCTCTCTCTAACAGCCATTGTGGCCACTAGATCTATGCCTAGCCGCCAACATATGGCCGCTAGATCTTTGCAGTGGCTACTAGACCAACCACCAACTTTAGAAGCGACATTGTCGGGGTCGGCTTGTTCGACACCCACTAAGATATGGGTTGGCTTAGATAGCTTTTTTGATTTTTGACCACCACTGAGTCAGACAACAGAATTGAACATTTCGATCCTGATCAGGTCGATGCCCAACCCTAAAAGTTTCATTTTTTTTTTAATAAGTAAAACAAGAATAAATTAATATATATATATATATATTAGGACACCATTTCTAAAAGTTTCATATAGTACCACAAAATCATGAATCATAATACTAATTATATAATAATAATAACAAGAAGATTGGCGACAACGACAACAACAAAAATTTCTTAACCTTTCAAAGCCATGCAGCAAGCTCTTCAAGATCAATATAGGTGGAATATGTATCATACCTCTGTCATTCCTTTTGATAACATCATGATCTCCACATTGTATAGCTTAGTATTCTCTTGTATGACTTCAATGGAAGCCTTCTCCTTTTCGGACCATATTGCCCTTTCCTCCTCAATTTCCAAAAGAGAATCAGACAGTTGCTGCAAACTCCAAGATACAATCCGACGACCAACTTTACAATAACAAAACACAAAATTATATAGCAGATATAGGGTATACTCTTAACCCAAATTTAGGAAATACCATTGCCAGCTCTTCCTTTTCTTCTACCAACTTTTTCATAGAGTTTTCCATCTCTTGCTGGTTGGATTTAGATTCTTCCAAACAATTACTCTAGAATGAGAAGAATAAGATTCCAAATTTGAGGTTTTAGAGAGAGAGAGACAGAGAAGAAAAAAGAAAAGCATTTTAGTTATTTCATAATCAACAAAGAATCGTGAAACCGGGTAGATATAAGGAGACAAATGCAGAAGCTTACAAGTGCTGAAATCTCTTCCTGCAACACATTCAGCTCCTTGTTTGATATGTTCAACTGTTCAGACAGGGCTTCTATTTCTGAAGCCATACCCTCATTTCTAGATATAACCTCTTCTTTTTCCCTGTATGAAGCAGCCAATTCCTCTTCCAAAGAAGCAATATCTGTCTCATATTCAAATGCAAGAACTTCCAGTTGTTTGTATTCTTCCTGAACACCAGAAAAAGAAAAAAATAAAGGCAAAACAACAATTAGAGTAGTATAAGAATTGGAGTGTTTTACACTCTAGCCAACAACAAAATGGAACTGCACGGTAAAGACAAATTTTCCTAGGTGAGAAAACTCTTATAAACATTGGAGACCCATCAAAGACATTTAAATAAATGTGCTTACAATGTGTAGCATGGTGTAGCCACAAAGCAGATAATGAAACAAAAGGTGCAAACAAAAAAACAACTGTTCTGAGTAGATATAAGATCATAACACCCATATGCCATTACTTTTAAAGAATGGAAAAAGCTCAAAACATGCATGCAAAATTTTCATGTGAACTAATGTGGAGACTCTCTTGTCCAGAAAAAGAAAGGAAAAACCTAGATGTCATGTGTGCAAAGTGCACAATGAAGTTGCCATATCATTTTTATATATAATATTCTTAAAAAAAAAAAAAAAAAGTGTATATTGATGATGTAAACAGTTATCTGAGATCCATCTAGTGAATAAAGTACCAAAACCAGTTGTATGTTCGAGTCCCTACATTAAGCTCATATCAACTAACACATCTCAAGTAACACACCAATTCTATTAGTGGATGCTTGCTTTTGTCAGTGTCGCTTTCCTTTTTTAAAAAAAAAAGAATATCTAGATCTTTTGAATAGTAGATTGTAGTCTTTAGGGTAGTCTTTTGAATAATCCTATGAAGGAAAGGACTCTCCTCTTTCCAGTAATTTTTTTGTTTTTTCACAAAAGAAAAAATAAAGCTAACCCAACAAAATTAGTGCTTGGTAGAATTACGTAGGACCCTATGATATCATAAGTTGAAACAAGACAAAAAAACCTGTTTATTCTTGCAACAATTAAATGACGAGTAAGTTGGATAATCCTTCTTCAGCATTAACAGTTAAATTCAATACAACTATCAATTCACATGTTCAACACACGATAATATAAGAAACGGATATTAAGTCCCACTTTCATCACCTGCAATGTGTGTTCAAAAGGAACAGCCAAACCCTTTGCCCTTTTTGGATTAAACGCCTTTGAGTTCCTGTCAGAAACCGAATCACGCCTTCTACCCACAATTGATTCACGTTTGTTAATATCACGCTCAAGAAGAGAGTTCTGACCAAGCAACCGTTTTATCTCTCGTTCAGCAGATGCTTTCTCACCCTATATTGCACAGAAAAGCAAGTGAAAGATGACAAATTAAAAGTTTGTTAACCAAAAATAAATCAAGGAATATATTATGAGACCTCAAGTTTGGTTTTCTCCTGGACTGCATTCCTGAGCTTGAACTCAGTTTCTTTCAACTTTGCTTTTGTTTTCTCGAGATCTTTTCTCAAATTTTCCTTTTCCTTGGCCAAGGAATAAGATGATAAACTTGATATTTCTTTTTCAAGAGTTTGAATTTGAGAAAGAAATTCTGCCTTTTCCAAATCCCGTTGTTCCAAAAGTTCCTGCAAGATAATGTCACTTAGCAATAACTATAACGCATCTTGAAACAAAACACGGAATAAAACCAATAAAACCTTACTTTTAAGGACTCTTCAGAATGTTGAGCATCTAGTATTAGTTTTTCTATCTGTTTCTGGATATCAACCGATTGATTGTACATGAGAAGATGAAATATTAGTGTACAGAAAACTCTTCAGGATAATGTTAGAAGTGTCATATTCTCTTTTTGATAAGTAATTTAATCTCATTATCAACGTCCAGTACATAGGAAATATACAAGAGAACTCCATTTAAGGAGGAAGAAAAATAAACATCCAAAAACTTAGGAAAACTAAAAAAAGCAAACTATTATGTGCTACTACCCATGTGAAAAAGGAATTGAACATGATCTTTTTTCAGATCTACCATTGAAATCCCTCAATCTTCAAAGTTCCTTGCATTTTGTTCTCTCCAAATACATCACATTAAATATAAGGAGCCAACCTCCAAACTTCCAAAATGTGTCGACATCTGACCTGACCTCTCCAACTCACCAACAACTCTCTCACCCTTCTAGGCATAGCCCAAACACCAAACAGATTGAAAAGCGAACTCCAAAAATCTCTTGCTACTTCACTATGAAGAAGAAGGTGATCAATGGACTCCCCACTATTCTTGCACATACAATACCAATCCACCACAATGACGTTCCTCTTCCTCAGGTTATCCAAAGTCAATATTTTCTGTAACGTCATCCACACAAAGAACGCTACTCTCGAAGGGGCATTAACGCTCCAAATACTCTTCCATGGAAAAGAGGAACCTAGGTATAGTAAACACCTGATAATATGACTTCACTTCAAACTTGCTCCCTCTAGAAGGGATCCAACATATTCTATCCACATCTCCTTGCCTTACACTGAGAGAGTATACTTCTCCAAAAAAGAGAAGACCAAATCCGCCTCCCTATCATGTACGAGTATGGTAAAAACTATATTCCATTGAATACTCCCATTTCCAAACAGCATATAATTTGTCACCATGCATCCTTACAACATGCAATACTATACAAGCTCAAAGAAGATATCTTCAATGGTTGTTCTCCACACCACACATCATGCCAAAACCTGACCTTTAAGCCATCACTCACCTCATATCTAACAAATTTTGAAAAGGTTTCCCACCCCCTCTATATATATTTCCACACTCCCACACCAAATGGTCATGTTACCTCCTTAGAAAACCAACCTCCCATAAAACTATCATATTTAGACTCCACCACTAATCTGTTAAATTACCACTCATCCCAAAGTGTAAGCTGATAGGAAGAAATAAATTTAATTATTTAATCAATATTTTAACACTCCCACTTACATGTAGGCTCAAACTCCCTTTTAATAGGTGAGACCCAACATGTGAAATATTTAATTGGAGTAAATGACAGAGTCAAGGTTTTGAACTCAAGACCTCTGATTTTGATACCATGTTAAATTACCACTTATTCCAAAAGCTTAAACTGATAGGAAGAGGTAAATTTAATCATTTAATCAATACTTTAACAAGATCTCCATAAATCCTCCCTCTCCATAGCATAACGCCATAACCATTTTCTCAATTGAACTCGATTAAACTGAATAATATTTCGAACACCCAAACCACTAGCCCACTCCCAATCTACCTAAGCATCTTTCCACTTCTTTTTTAAGAGACACCAACATATCTGTTACTGAACTTAAATCAAGGAGATCCTACTTTACCATCAAATGGAAAATCACATAATCACCACCTGCTTGATTTTCGAGTAACAGCACAAAATCCTTATTCCCAAAACCATCCATTTTCTTCAATGTTTGAACCTCTATATTACCTAATTTTTCCCTATCTAAATCTTCTATTTTCTGCTCATGCCCTTTCCCTACTAGAACCTCCACATACAACCGTTGACCATTCTCCACCAACCTCGATAACAACATTAAACCGCCATAAGTTCTCTTGCTTGTTCCCAACAATAACATAAGGTTGAGAAATTTGACCACCTTCCTCATCTTGTCAGCATAGTCACCCCACCTCTTCCATCTCAGCCTTCCAGAATAGCAATGAAACTTCGTGGCCCTCCTATATCATAATTTGAAAGCTCTAGAATCCTACCAATCGCCATTTGCACCCCTTTGTGCTATATACACTAAATCCCCAAACCTAAAAGTCCTATAAAATCTCCCAACTTCACTCCCATAACCAACTCCTACACCATTGACCTCAGCCACATCATGCTCAGCTCGCCTAGTGTCACTACTCAATAGGTTTCTTTGCTCTCGGCAAAACAAATGTCTCCTTTCCCCTCTTCAGATCGAATCTCGAATGAATTTGTGTCGACATAGAAAAATCCCAAATAGCATATATTCATCGACACAACAAAATTGAATAAAACTGATGACTTAGGCCTCGTTTGGCTCACATAATGTCCAGTCCATTGAAAAATGATTAGCTACTACTAGGAATAGAAGAGTATAGAATAGACTAGTTATTTCTATTCCTTTGTTTGGTTGTAACGTTAAAATAGAACATTGATTATGTATTCCTTCGTTTGGTACAATGCAATATGTTGGTGAATGAAATCATATTGTGATCAAATTTCCTAAAATACCCTTATAATACAAATACAATTTATATTATTAAGGACTTTCTTTCTTTATTTTTTGAAACATAAACAACTATACTATAATTTTTTTTTTTTTTAATTATGTCAAGTACATGGCCTTTTTTTTTTTTTGCAATTATGCTACAAAATTATTTATATAAAAAAATCACATAATCATCATATCACCATTTTTTTTTTTAAACTACGAAAAGCACGTCAACCATCTAGATATCATTTTGTAGGAATTCAATTAAAATGGCATAGCAATCGTCCTTAATTAAAAAAATATATCACCAAACATCTTAACCATCAAAAAAATGAACTTTATCATGTTCCTTGTAGCTAAACTTAATCATTCTCTGTGAGGGTTGTCTCTGGTTTTGGGAGGTTTGTCCTGCTGGTGATGTTTCTTGTTGGTTTTTTGGCTGCAGTTTGATGTTGCTGTAGTTTTTTTTTTGGTTTAGTCTGGTTGGTTAGGCCTTTGTGAGGCTGTGCTTTAGCCAGTTGGCAAGGCTTGTATTTGGCGTTACTTTGATGTTTGTTTTGTGCTTTTAATGAAGTTGCTTATTCATCAAAAATAAATAAACTTAATCATGCCATAACTGTAAACAAGCAACACACATCTATATTATAAGGTATAAGAACACAAAGAACACCCACAGGAGTCAAATTTCATTCATGGGTTTTTTTTGCTTCTAACAATATATATACAACAACAATGGTTATGAATTTTGTTTACAATATATATACATACCAAAAAAACTGGTATGTGATAATCAGAGGATGCCATCAAAAAATAATAATAATAATAATAATAATAATAATAATAAAGGAGCAAGAAAAGAATCAAAAAAACAGAATTAAAATTAAAAAAAAAAAAAAAAAAAAAAAAACTGGTACAGAAACGGAGAGAGATAGAGAAACACAAAGAGCGAGAGAGGGATGGAAAAAATTTGTTTACAATATATATAAATACCAAGAAAAAACTGGTATGTGATAATCAGAGGATGCCATTAAAAAAAACTGGTACAGAAGTGGAGAGAGAGAGAGAGAAACAGAGAGAGAGGGGGGGATGAAAAAAAAATTCTTTGTAGAGAAACAAAGAAACAGAGAGATAGAGAAAGAGAAAAAGAGAGAGGCATCAAAAATCGTTGCTTTGTAGAGAAACAGAGAGATAGAGAACGAAATAGAGAAGAAACAAAGAAAAGAGATCAAAGAGAGGAAAGAGTCGCAATTTGAGAGACGGCATGAGTGTGAGAGGGTGGGGTTTTTTTTTAATCCCACAGGAAAGGATTAGCTAAGCCACTCATTTTTGAGTGGCTTAGCCAACCCTATGTGTATGGGATTAGTCGTCCCATGAGAATAAACTATTTTCAGGAATAGAGTGTTACCAAACAAAAGAATAGCTATACTTAGAGTTAGCTAGTTCAATCAAAAGGTATATTCCGCAAACCAAACGGGGCCTTATTGTTTCAAACACTTCCTCACCCACACACACGCTGCCTCAACTAACCACGTCCTCACACGCTCACGACCATGGTTCTCTAATTTCCCATGTACCAAAAGTATAAAAAAGACCGCACCTTCTCATTCTCAAGGCTAGAAACTCTTTGGCTCAAGTGACAAGTTAACTTCTCATGGTTACCAATAATTGAATTTTGTCGTAGAGAATTCTGGTGGATCAAAGTCTTGAAATACTGCATTAAAAGGAAAATGAATGATAACAGCAAACAAAATATTGAAAACAATTAATTTGCAATGCTAGTTGAACTTAGAAATAGTCCTCACAATATATTTCAAGAGTACTCACAAGGAACACATCAATAAGGTCAGAAAAACTCTTAGAAACCTCATCCATAAGTGATGAGGCACTCTCAACTACTTCTTTCGAGTTTTCGACTTCTGACATCAATTCTTGGACTTCCACTGAAAGCTTAATAACAAAATCGGAATTCCCATCCTAAACGAAGGTAATAAAGACCATTCTCATAAGAAATCTGCATATATGATAGATACAACTTACAATAATAACATAACAAAAAACCAAAAATATGTAAGAGATCAAGGAAGCAGAAGATACATCAATTCTCTCAGATTCACCAAAAGCAAGTTGCTCATGAGCCATCCTAGCCTCTTCCCATGCATGTAGAAGCTCGTCATTGAGCTAAGAAAATTAAACAGTGTTCACCAATAAAAAATCCATATGTGGCATAAGACAGAAAGAACAAAACCTAAAACGCCTAAAACAACGAAGTGTGAGAATCACATAGACACAGACACAAACACAGACAGAGAGATAGATAGAGGCACACACACACAAAACAAAGAAACTACTTATCCATATTTAGCTCCAAAATTGTATGGATATACTACTGACACTTAATTTACTACTTCGCAAACAAACAAATCTAAAGTACATCCAAAAACTATTGTGTATTATTTTCACCACTTCTTAGGGTGGTGCAAGACTCGGAGTTGGAAGCTTTGTATCCTTTCTCGATTTACCATATGCTAATAATTTTAGAGGGTTTGGTGAGGATAGGATGTTATGATTTCCATATAGGGACAAGGATGTTGAGGTAAGAACTTAATTTAGTCTAAGAAAGAGCAGATTCTTCTTTCCCTTTGAGAAGAATTTGGTAGGCGAAATTCCAACCTAGAGTGGCTTCCTTTAATTGGCCAACAAGTTGGGTAAAATTCTAACACTGCACAATCTTACAGAGTGGAAAAAGGAAGTATTAGATTGGTGGCATGCAAAAGAATAGTGGTGAGACAGCAAACCATCCTCTAATTTGTAATAGTGGTGGATCAGTGTCGCTTGTTCTTTCCTCTCTTTAGACTTTAATATTATCTAGGTAGTGCCCAAGAAGGTGTTGAAGATATGCGTTTGATATGGTTTGATTTTATTATAGAATTTGATTTCCTTCCATACATTTTCTCATTTATTGTAATTCCACATTGGTTTGTGTTGCTTCTATATATAAACAAGTGTAGATGTATCATTGAATTGTCGAGAAAAAACAAGAATTCTTCCTTCTTATCTTTCATAAAAACGTTTTAGTGGCGATGGTGTGTTCTCTAACAGCTACAACGGTAGTTCTAGAAGCGAAAAAATGACAGGTCATTTAGGGTTGAATGAAAAACGATAGGTTGAATCAAGTTGCCTGGTGCTGATAATAAGGAAATATAAAGGTTGAAAAAAAATAGACTAGTGAATTTGAGATAAAAGACGTAGGCAATTTGAAATACTTTTTGGGTATTGAAGTAGTAAGATCGAGACATGGTATCTTCCTCTCCCAATGCAAATATGTTCTTGATCTACTCAAAGAAACGAGGATGTTTGGTTATAAGGCTGTTGACAATCCAGTAGAGCAAAATAAAAAGTTAAAAGAAAGTGATGAGAGTTCTCTGGTGAATAAAGGCAAGTACCAACGATTGGGTGATGGGTCAAAAGTCAATTTTTGGCATGATGTGTGATGTGGAGATCAACTATTAAAGATATCTTACCTAGACTTGTTCAGTTTTTTGAATGATGCCTAGGCGGCAAATTATATGCAATTTCGAGATGAAAATATTCAACAAAAAATAATATTTACTAGACCCATGCAAGATTGGGAGGTGGATGTGATCTTCCCTTTCTTTGGCATGTATCCTCTCAAAGTAAGGCAAGGAGACGTGGATAGAATATGTTTGGAGATTATCTCCATTGGATTTTTTTTTTTTTTTTTATGTCAGGGAACCTCTCCAAGGCAGGGCCCTTCGGACCCACCACTGTAGAGTAAACCCCAGTCCCGTGTACCGCACCCTCGGAAGTTTCTCTACACGGAACTGGTTAAATTGCTGGCTTTTCACCAGGGGGTATGGCCCCAAAGGATTGTTTGCACCCATGAGATGTTGAACCTTGGACCTTGAAGAGATGATACCTCAAAACCAAGGCCTCCACCACATCTCCGTTGTTTTAATGTGGTATCTTTAAAGAGAGCGAAATGCACGAAATTTTGAAGACATAGAAACTTTGGTGGTAGAGCTGAAAATGATTATGTTCAACGCTTTATACACATGGATAGCAACACCTCATGTGTACTAGGGTTGCGCCTCTTTGCGATTTTCTAACAAGATTGAATTACTTATAAAATGATGACGATGATAATAATAATAATAATAATAATAATAATAATAATAAAAGGATAATTGCTTGCCTTGTGCATTGACTTTAGTATTTGGAAAATTAACTTGACAAGCATAATTGAGAACTCATATGGGGTTGAAGGTATTCATTACAATTCATATGGAGTACACTTACTTTTTCATGATCCAGTGAAGTTTATCACTATAACAGACTCAAGCTTCAAATTCCTAGATGACTTCAATCAAATTTTTAAAGCATATATTCACTCTTAAATCACACAACAAGGTCATGCATGATTTAGACAATAATTACCTGTTCACACTTTTCCCTAGCGCATATGTTATGTTCTGTTGCCATCTCAACAATACTATCCAAATTTTGCTGGCTCGAAGACCTCTCCGTTTCCAACATCTTAATCTATGAGATAGACAGTTTCGAAAATTAAATTAAATAAGAAACCTATAGGGTAAGCAAAAAATAAAAATTGACATAAACCTGCTCTTGAAGCCGCTTGATCACAAGAATAGCCTCCGACTCCCTTATACTAACATTTTTGTCCCTAGTAGCAGAATCTTTATTGATATGATACATGGAATAGTCATTTGATTTTTCAACCCAACAAAAATTAGCCCTAATAAGCTTTCTGGTTAAAAAATGAATTTGCATCTCATCCATAGTTCTCTGCACCAAAAATTTAAAAACAAAACATAATATTAATAAACAGAGGAACCACAATTTGCTAATGTCTTAAAAAGAACAAGAGTATCAATTCCAGTGTATACGTATTTGTAGCCACCTTTTGTTGCTTTTCAGAAAATTATGATTCATAAATTAGAAAAAAAAAAAAAAAAAAAAAAAAAAAAAAAAAGGCATAAAATAATAACCTGAGTCTCAAATTTTAAAAACAAATCTTCATATTCCACTTGCATTTCCTCTAACTCATTGTCCGCCTGCCAGAAGTGCAGAAATTAGGTCCCAAAACCAGGTATAAGAAAACAGAGAGGAAAAGGTGTGTGGCAAACCATGGGTAAACTTTTGTTCCTGAGTGGCATTTTTCGCCTATTTGTTACATGTAGTAAAGCACATGGCTCCGGAAGAGAGCAGTATTCCAGTGCATTACTTATACCATCTTCATCTTGTTTGCAGGAGTAATCCAAAGCAACTTCAATTTCATTCACCAGTTCTTCAAAAGGAAGAAGTGGTCCCACATCACGCTTGGGTCTCTTAGGTTTTACACCAGAAGCTGTTGATTGGACCGTGAAAGATGCCTAAATTGCAAAAGAAATAAGTATTAGCTAAGTAGTCCATTTTTTGACATATTGAACTGCACAGCCAGAGTTCTTAGAGTACATGGCAAGGAATAGGTCAACAAAGCATATTTCCAGAGTCGTCAATATTCTTTTTAACATGCAGCCTGAGCTATGTATGACACGTAGAATCTGTTTACGCAAACCCTTAACCCAGCTACGCTAATGACTACAATATATGACATGGGTAAAAGTATTGCTGTCTGATGCTCTAAAATGGTGGAAATTAATCCAACACTTGAATAGAAACCCACACATGACGTCCATACCCAGTCCATGAAACCTTTTTTGTTGACTTCCAAGTTCATGTGACATAGAACATAGTCCAAAAACTTAAACTTGTCAAATTGAAGTTCTAAATTTTTCCCTTTTTTTTTCTTTGGCAAATCCCATCTTTTCCCTCACCATGCTTAGAATGCCTTCAGCTTGAACCAGTACACTCAAAATGTTCCTTTCTGTTAATGATCAAGTAAACAGAGATCAGCTAGCAATGGTTGGAATTGGATGGACTGGAATCAGTGATCAATTACACTGACAGAATTATAAGACACTACTCACAGCCAGACAAGGGAAGACACTTCAGTCGTATTTGTGAAAATCTTCCGTTATAAGGAAATCAACAATTGTCTTGAATTCAAAAGAGAGATGCTAAAAACCAAGATTATCAACATGGAAACCCTAGAAGTCAAGTGATATATGACTAGAAGAAAGCAATTTATCAACCACTAAACTGCAGTCCCACTCACAAAAGTCTTTCATCAACAAAAAAAAAAATACAATAGTAGTAAAAACAGTAATAAAAGAAAGGGATCCACTGTTGCCATCATTAGACTCCTATCCGCTCAAATCACCTTATGAATTTCACATTATAACCTATCAAGGCACTCTCTACATAATCCAAGTAGTTCTTACAATGTCATATCAACTTTGTCTTGTGTACACACCCGGAGAGAGAGAGGGGAAAAAAGGAACACAAAATTGATGGTGCCATTATTGATTCCAATACACACTGAAGTTAGCGGAAGAAATTCATATTATAACCTATCAAGGCACTCCCTAAATAGCACAAAATTGCTCTTGCATGATCATATCAACTCTGTACTTGTTATACATACATCCACACATATCAACCAAAAATAAAAATCAATGATCCCGTGATATATACTCCCAATGCACATGAAGAGTTTAACATTGTAACCTATCAAAGGAACTCCTTATACTGCCCAAAGTACTTTGTATTTGTGCATCAAAATCTCGTTAGTGCTTAACAAAGTCTACTTACACATGGGAGATAACAACAATAATATGATAGGCACCACAAAAAGTTGAAAGATCAGGAATAATTCTTATTATTTCCCGATGATACAATGATACATCTACACCGACTTAAATAGAGAAGCAACACACCCTAATATGGAATTACAATAAATGAGAAAATGTGTGTAAAGGAAATCAAATCTAAATCACCTCAGCCACATATCTCCAACACATAATTCATTTTTGTTGTTATAAATGCACATGCAGAAATATATACTTTATGTACAGTGTAAAACATATGATAAATTTATAAAAGAAAAAGGAAAGTAATTTACAGTTTCACGAATGATACATCAGACAGAAGAAGAAAAAAAAAGAGTTCACCTCCCTAAGAACCTCTCGCGAAAGATTTCCTGGGCACCACGTATCCCGCCTTTTCTCCTGTAGAAGTGAAAAAGGAAAGCTTATCAAGAACCAGAGAGAGAAATTGAAGAAGGGAGTGAAAATTAAAAAGGTGATTCATAATAGCACAAAGGGAGCACAAAATGCAATTGAGCATTGGATAGAGATGCCTATTGTTATAATACTCTCAAGACAAGTAACCAACAAATCAATACTGCAAAAAGAACATTTGGCACCTTTTTATTTAAAACCAGTCATGACTTTGGTTCCGTGGAAACAAGTGCCACTCTTTAGTTCATTTATGAAACACAAATAGATTATCTACGACCAAGTGAAAATAGCATTAAGGCAAGTATTTAAATCTCTCTTGTTTTGACCAGCAGCTGCTGTGATGGACATCCCCTGTAGGATGTTCAAAACACAAATAGAGCCACAGTAAATTTCAATTGATATAATCTTCTTTAATGCACTACAAGTAAATTACCTCTGAAGTGAAAACTAGGCAAGCAATCTTCCAAACAACACTTAAGTGTCAAACGTACATTCTATGATCAAGAATTTTCTATCTTATTTAAAGGAAATCTTCAAATATATCTCAGATTGAAAAATCAATTGTGCAGTGAGGTGATGCTTCAAGCTTCTGATTTAAGAAGAAAAGAGAGATGTAGGGTTTAAAGAAGAACAGCTGATCTGGGAAACAGAGAGCCAAATCTAGGCTCTGTTATTGGTATTAAAAATTCTTTTACAATTGTCAAAAACTGATTACAAAAGGCAGGTAATCTATTATTTATATTCTCTAACAGCTACTATAGGCTATGCTACCCTTACATCTTGGTTACTCAAGTAAAATGACAGCACACTCAAAACATTACAGAAAATTATAGAAAATGTTCTGCATTAGACTTCCCCTCTAAAAGAATACTTGTCCTCAACTAGGAACAGTAGCAGAAGCATCTTCTTCAGCCGCATAGTAAGGCAATAAGAGCCTCACATTGGAGACATTAGAAATGTTGAAGTGGGGTGGAAGCTGCACTTGATAAGCATTATCATTGAGACCTTGCAAGGACCTACTTTTTCTATCGTTCAGATTTGTATAAGATCCAGCAGGTTGTCTTTCTTTACTCAAAACCACCCACACAAGGTTTCCTTCTTTGAAAAGAAGCTTCTTTGAATGAACGTTAGCTGCTAGCTTATATTTTGCATTGGATTCTTCAATCTTAGACTTCATTTGGGCATGAACATTCTTCATAAAATCTGCCATCTCCACAGCCTTGTGTTTGTCTTCTTAGAAGGTGGCAAAGGAGTCAAATTTATGACCCTTGAAGGGTTCGAACCATATACAACTTCAAAAGAAGTATTGATAGTCCGATTGAGAGAAGAGTTATGGGCAAACTCAGCCAAGGGAAGAATAATTTCCTAGCTTCTAGGATTCTCACCAACTAGACATCCCAACAAATTTCCAAGGCTTCAGTTGACTACTTCAGTTTGCCATCAGTTTGAGGATGAAAAGAAGTACTAAAACTCAATTCAGTCCCCACTTTCCTCCATAGAGTTCTCCAAAAGTGAGCAAGGAACTTGGCATCTTTATTGGACACAATAGAAGTAGGTACTCCATGTAACTTGTAGGCCTCTTTAACGAAAATACTTGCAACGTTTGAAGCATCCATGGTCTTCTGACAAGATTGAATCATTCTTCCTTTGGGTAGGTGGAAGACCAAGCACAAAATCCATGCTAATGCACATCCAAGGTCTGTTTGGTACAGGTAGAGGCAAATACAGGCCTGAATTAATAGTTGTTCCCTTCCCCTTTTGACACACATGGAAACCTTGCACATGCCTTTCCACATCTCTAGCCATTCCCTATAACGACCTAGTGAAAAGCGCTAGCTACATCTATGCTATCACCTCAAAAAAATTAGTCAATTTTGAGCTTCTCTAGAATTCTTTATAAAGCTCAGTTTCACCTAGTAACTAGGCAATGTGGGATTTAACACTCATTATTATCTTTATAAATCACCCACTCTATGTAGGCTACTCCTCATATTTCCAATATGACACCGAGATGTTACAAACTCTGGGATCCGAAACTCCAAGGGATAAAGAAAATCCTAACCGGGATCCAAACCCGGATTTGGAACAAGACCCGAAACATGACCTAAACTGTGCCCAATAACCAAAGAGCCAAAATCCAAGATCCCGAATGAAAGCCTAGAACCCGCGTGATCCTATGAAGAAGTCTTCTTCAACATGGGCTTAGGCCCAGCCCGGCTGCCACCAGTCTTCAATCTAACCCCAAGAGAGAATTTGGGTTTCAAACCCAGCCCAAAATATCTTAACCTGGAAGCTGAAACCCGATCCAAAGTAGACCTAATAAGCACAAGAATCTTCTTCCACATGCGAAAAAACCCTAACTTATTCTTCTTCCTAACCTTGCCGCCACTATGGGTCCAGACATGCTTCATCCTCTTCTCTGTCGACCTAGACAATTGCTCCTCCAAATCAAAGCAGTTCACCACCATTCTCCCATCTTCCACATCTCTACACAATGCCACTGGAAGCAGATCCAGCCCCCACAGCTCAACCTTCAGAACCGGGGACCCATAAGGCTTGACATCATGAACGTAGACCTCGCACACTGCCTTTGCGAAGGACAGAGAATCCCCACCCACAGCACGATTAGACCCAAAAAAATGCCCACCAGAAAAAATCTGCACTTCCTTCCCCACGGAAGAACCCTCAACAGCAGCCTTCGATTCAGACGAATGTTCAAGAAAGGCCACCAACTTGCTAAGCTCACCTGCTACTCGCCTCCATCCCCGCCCTTCACGACCCTCAGGGAGCCAAATCATCCCTTTCCGCCACCCTTTGCATAGACAGCCACCTCCAAAAACCGGGCGGCCTTGTTACTGCCACCACGGACAAACAACACCTTCACGTCCTCCCGGAAAGACTTGACAAAATCCTCCTTCCCCGGAGACTTCAACGCCTCCTCCACTGGAGCCACCAACCAGGCAGAACAATGAAACCCTACAAACACAAACTGAACAAAACCCTTCCTCCTTTCCTCCAAATGGAGCTCTAACTTGCCTTCTTTCACCGAAAAGAAGAAAGCTTTCGCTTCCACGGAGAATCGGCGCTCCATAACAGCAACGCATAACAAGTCTCAAGAGAAAACACCACATCGGCACTCCACCAACGGTCAGAGACTAACACCAGGCGAAATCAGCAATGAAAAACCAAAACCAAACCAGAGCTCACCAGAAAAAGACCGAACTAAACCAAAATACGCCAAAAACACACCACCTCGCACTCAGGTAAGACGAATGGAAGGCGAACCCTAGCTGGACGCGCCTACACGCGCCGCCGCTAGAGGAAAGAGAAAAAGTAGAGCAAGGGCAAGAGGAGAGAGTTTAGGGAGAAGAAGGATTATTTTTCAATTATATTGCCTACAAATCAAAACTTCAAAATTGATGGCCTGCATAACAAGGCAAAATGACTTCTAATACCAGTAATTTATTTATATTTCAATAGAACAAATGTAACTATGCATAAAATTTATCATGGTACAAACCTTTTTATTACGGTCACGATTCTCATCCCTAGTTGAATACAAAACCATTGAGCTTAAGTTTTCAATTTTCTTGGCTTGCTCTTGTACCCTCTTCTCCCATTCAGCTTGGGCTTTCTTTTCCTCCACCAATTCCAAAGCTATTCGCTCCCTCTCCAATTCAGTCTGCCAGGCCAGCATCACAGCTTTTAGAAGAGACACATATTCTAATGATATAAAAAATCATAAAATGGACATTGTCAAACCTGTAGCAATGTGTTCCGCAGATTGAGGATCTCATCTTCTAAATGCTCTGAATGAGAACCCTAAAACACAGAAGCCCAAAAAAAAATAAGAAAAAGAAAAAAAAAAAAAGAACAACAAAAACAAGGCAAATGTTAAACTGGCCAACATTTCATAAGTAACTTCCTTCAAATACCAGAACCTATAATAACTATAATAACAATTGGACAAACCTGCAGTTTGGCTCGAAGCTCCTCAATTTCTTTCCTTTGACGCTTTAGCAAAGCAGCATCTGTTAAAATCTGGCATGAAACAATGAACTAAGTTGAAATAAAAGTAGAGAAAAAGCAACGTATAACATGCAAAGACTAGCCAAAAGCCCAAAGTAAGTCCGTATTATAAAACATCTTGAAGGAAATTTGAACTTGACTGCAAGAAAGAATGCAAATGAAAGAGATCATGGCAGCATGCAAACAAAATTAGCGCAAAACCTCATTCACATGAGCACAGTTTGTAACACGTAAAGCTCTGCTTGCAAACTGGAGACTGCTTTTAGTCTCATCTGCATGAATCTGCCACCAAACAAAAGGTGGTAAGCAATCAAGATAGGGAGTACATCTCAAAACAACAGCACACGATGCAGAAGACACAAATACCCAAGCAAAGAATAAATTAACAGCAGCTCATCATCAACAGATTACTCTTTCTTATCTTACATATGTGTATATAAGTTAGTTTAGTTTGTTATATCAGCTAGTTAGTTATGTAAGTTGAAACTGTTATGATAGTTATGTTGTTAGTCTATACTCTGTTAGTTGAGTTGTAAAACAGAGTATATAAACTCATGTATTGCTATGTATTTTGGCAAGTTAATGAGAACAGTTTTATCTTCAATTTCTTTCTTTCTTTACAATTTTGTTATAAATCACAAAAGAAAGTAATTTTTCTGTGCCCATATGGTGCCAAAGTAGTCGGATAGTTGTAAAATCTAACTTTTGGCATTTAATGAAATTCCTTCTCGGAGAACTTTGAGAAAAATGAAATGTACATAACATGGTTCGAATAAGTGGATACATTTTTCAAGAAAACAAATGCTTGGGAAGTCCGTAGAGCAAGTGGATGAGCGTTCCAAAGTTGTCACCTCACCATGTACATGTTTGACTTGCTCCAAATAAAAAAAATATACAACAAAAACAAATTGGTGCGAACAGATGGCAATCAGAATACCAAATCAAGACACTTGCCTAGATCTCAGTCAAATCCTCACTATAGTGATAGTAACTATAAATTTGATCATATTTATCATTTATAAACTCAATGGCTTTTATCAAGAACATAGAGATATCTATCCACATACCAGAATCATTAAGTTGAAAGTGGTTTTGGTTTTTCATCAACAATGCCACCAAGCATTTTTAAATAAATGAACCCCAGCATTCCGGATATATGAAGATTTGACCAGGTTTTATAGCAATAGTAAAGAATTAAAATGACAAATGCTTCAGTAGCTTCAAGAGAATTCAAATAAAAATTAATAAAAACAACAAACGCAAGATCATTATCAATAGGGACGGAAACAGGGGTGGCCCGTAGGGGCCATGGCCAACCCAAATTCTCAAAACCTTTTTTTTTTAAGTCAAAACTTTTTTTTTTTTTTTGATAAATAAAAGTATTTGATGTAAAAGTCAAAACTTTTATGTGTGTGTATATATATATATATATATATATATATATATATATAGTGAGAAATATATATTATATTGGGGATAGAAATTTAAGTTTGGCCCTTATGAACTGAACCTTTTTATGACCAATTATAAATACCCAAATTTCATTTAAAAACTCATAAAAAGACCCAATCTTAGCCGCTTTAGCAACACATCAAGGAATGAAAATTTCATACGCTATTATTTGCATATTGAGATAGGATAATTGCATGGTTCTTTCCCCCCCTTTTTTTGTTTAATTGTTTGTTTTTGACATGAAGAACTTAATAGCCTTGAGGAATTCTATTGATATTGAAGTGTTAATGAATTATTACAAGCTGAAATTTTAGAATCTCCAATAAACATATCATATTGAGGTAGTTCCGGAAAAGCATAAGCTTTTACTTTTTACACCGAAAGATTTTTTCAATTTAAATAAGTTTTCTACAAAAATCAAACGGGGTCTTAAGTCAATAAATGATTCTACAATGTGAAATATATTATCATATGGGTATCAACTAAGTTAAGGCACTAAAACAACCAAAATAAAATAACTTAAAATAAACCAAAAAAATTAAACAGGTCTTAAGTTAATTGATTGCATACTTCAATATATCTAATTGTTATTTAATAACTATAATAGTTTTTAGTTCCTAATAAACAATAACAAAAAAGAAATTAAAAAGACAAAAATTGAGAAAGGAAAATTCGGACAACCGAGAAACACTGAAAAATTGAGAAAAAAAATAATACACAAAGAAGATAAGCTTCACTACTACAAGACTCTAGGTTACAAAGTTAATGTCTTTATGTTTTGGCCCCCCTCGAAAAAGAATTCCTGGTTTCGTCCCTAATCATCAGCATTGATCAAATCCATGACCAGTTCCAGAAAAGGAAAGAAAAACACAAAAGGCCTAAAGCGGAATAGAGTACCACAAAAATTAAGCAATCTAGATGCTCCACTAACAAAGGGGATCCAAACTAGGTACGAGGAAAGTAATAGTCCTATCAATGTATTTCATTTTTCTAATAGAACAGCTTTTATTGTTTTTTCATTGAGATTCATTCCCTCTCCATTTTCTTCTACAAGCTTTCTTTTGGCTTTGCCATCCTTCTTTTGCATGGAAGTAATAATCAAATTAACACTATATAACTACATAATGTCAACTATTTGGTCTTTGCACTCAAGTGCACCTATCCATTCCCGTGAGTGTTATCTGCGCGTGAGGGCACGTTCCGGCATGTTTCGTTGAGGATTGCATGGTTCGGTTGTTTGTTGAGTTAGTGAAGATTAAGATTAAATTTAACAAATTTACCACGTCCCTCTACTAACAACACCCTCATCTCCTCCTCTTCCAGCCCAGCTCTTAACCTCTTGTTCCAACCTCCCCATCTCCATGGAGACTATCTCCCCAACACTAGGGGAGCTACAACAACACCACAAATTTCTTCCCAATCATGTCCCCAAAGGCGACATCATCCTATGCTAGCAAAAGGATGGATGATGCAGACTTTCCAACAACTTGTGGGATAATTCGATAAAAGGGGGTCCTGATGGTTCATCCATCCAAGTAAAGGGTTTGATCTGACGATCATGAAGGCGAGTAGCATCCCTATGCTCATGTCAACAATGGTGTTGGTGGTGTTTGGATGCAGCAGGAGGGCTTAGGGCAAAAAGGAGGCAATGGAATTGGAGTCAGAAAAGGACCATGACATGGCTGAGTGGGTCTTGGCAGAAGGCGAAGAGGGTAACAGGGGAGTGCGCAAGTGGACACTTGCATAGTCACATGTCTGGAGCAAGATGTTAGATTCGTTGGCAGATAAGAGAACATGGAGAAGAACTCAAGATTAATGTTCAAAGCAAATTAAACAGTAAAAATACTTTCAGAATCATTTTCAAGGTTTCACCCAAACCGCAGAAAATCAGTGATTTTTGTAAAAAATATTTTTCCATGAAAAATATTTTACATTGAAACAAATAGTTTTTGTGACTTACCAATGAGTCAGAAACCAATTAGTCCCAGAGAAAAGATGTATAACAAGTTCATGCAACACATACACATGCATGATAAAATCCTTTGAAAAGTCAAGTCTTCAAAACCTGTTGGAATCCTAAAAGCAATGCTCTACACTTGACGTTTATATGAATGAAAGACTTCTAGTAAATGATTCATAAAGGGAGTTGCAAAGCTTAATAAACTTTACACAACAATCTCAATGAAGCATGAAATGACTATGAATATCAACTTGTGCAAGCATGATATTGCATATTCTAGCTGTATTTGAATTTCCACCCAAGGCAGGTTGCAAAAGTCAAGTCTTCAAAACATGTTGGAATCCTAAAAGCAATGTTCTACACTTACCGCTTATATGAATGAAAGACTTCTAGTAAATGATTCATAAAAGGAGTTGTAAAGCTTAATAAACTTTACACAACAATCTCAATGAAGCATGAAATGACTCTATGAACCTGTGCAAGCGTGATATTGCATATTATAGCTGTATTTGAATTTCCACCCAAGGCAGGTTGCAAAATGCGTGTAAGTTTGCTATCTCGATATGGAACATGACCCCTGCAACAAATATTGAATAAGTTCAATTACATATGGAAAGAGATAACATTCTTAAGCAATCAAGGAACCTACCCTTGACTCTCAGCACCTTCACTCAATTTTTTAATCACAGTTCCTAGTGTCATCAAGCTTTTATTAATGTGGGAACCCTCTTTAAGCCGAACACCTTCTGCTCCAGTTTTTGCAGCACGTTCTGAACCAGCAAGGTCCACTAAATTCTGGAGGAAAGAATAAGCAATTAGGAAGAAAGTGAATAACATAACAAAAGCATCCATCATGCCAAGCGCAATCAAAACAAACCATCAACACAAAAACAAATAAAAAAGAAGGCACCAAATAAGAAAAATAAATAAAATAAAAAAAGGAAAATAAATGATAGTTTCAGTAATCACCTACCAAAACTGATACACGGACAGCATCACAAGAACTGACAATATCTTCATCTTCACTTTTGTCCCGACTCTCTATTATCTATTCAAATAAGTGATAATGAAGATGAACATATTTAACCCTATAACGAGTACGAAGGGAAGGATGAATAACTATACCATGCGAAAGATAGTGTGTGACCGACTACTGTACAGATTCATATTTGTCTCTCCAATATGCCGATGAGCTGAAATTAAAGTCAAAAAAATATAAAATAAGCAACCCCCTTGGCCAGTATATTTTATGGCAAGGGACATCAGTATAAGGGATTTGAAACAGGGAGAGAAAGATTATAGATATTTGACGACTGAGTTAATCAATGTTCAAATAGGTGAAGATATAAAAAAGAAAAAGCTCAGAAATGGGAGCCTTTAAAAGTCAAGTATTGAACTTAAGCACCCATATTATTTTAAGCTACGTAACATGTTACTCGAAAAGTATCAAGAGGAGGGATGTAATCCACATAGGCAGCATTACAGAAGTGAAAATAGTGCTTTTGAGCACTATTTAAATGTAGAAAAAAATATGTAAGATAATATAAAGAGTAAAAATTACATTCTCCAAACTCCATGAAATCAAGGACTTGCTTGGGAGAGGCAACAATTTCTTCTCGCAAACCAGCAACGTGTATCCCCCGCTACAAACATGAGGGGAACAGAATAAACAGTAAGTTAGTAACAGCAAGTTACCATAAATTTATTATAGTAAATAGCACAGTACCTCAAGACTTTCATGAATCTGCAATTTTCGGTGCTCAGGAGCCAACAAATCATTTATTTCCTCATTGTAGATCTCCATATACGACATCCGTAAAAGAAATTCTCGATCCACATCCTAATGTACAAAACAGATTTATAACATTTACTTAGCCGCATATCCCAATGTGGAAAAACAGTTGAACAAAATTAAAAATCCAAAGCGCTAGAAATCAAGATCATTAGGTAGCATCACAGAAAAGTTGCCTTCAAGTTCACAATACCTATGGTATAAAATGATCTAAAAATATCATTGCTTTCCTCGAGGCAAGATCTAACAACTCAACAAATGAAAGTTTTAAGTGGAACAGGAAGAGTTCATTATTTGAAGCAATGTAGTAAGAACAAGCACCAGACCAATCACCTATATACATCGTACCAATACATCCCTAAGAAATTATCCAATGGAAATTTGTCACATTAGAATCAATACCCATTTCCAAGGTGATTGGGTAGCCAAAAACGAATCTTGTCAAATACGTTTCGGAACTTCAAAAATAAGTCTTGCCTTAAGTACCTGTTGAATGGTTTCGAACAATTCATGGACAGAAAGAGGAATGACTCCCGGCTCCGTGGCCAAGCCTCTCATTGTATGCGTTTTCCACTGTTGGTTTGCCCATAAGCAAACACAGTTCCTACAACAAAACAAACATATATAAATGATAAAATAATGCCAATCATAAAATTAAACAAAATAAAAAAAACAAATCACAGCCAACGGAGCAGAAATTGTTGTTCCAAACTAGATAGAGATTACTCGGCGTACCGTTGAAGCCGCGAACTGCTGCGGCGACTATTTCTTTAGTTCGAGCCTGATAGACCTCGACAGTCTTGCAATCTTCACCGAAAATCCAATCTAAGAACCAGAAATTTGAGTAGTTTTAGAAAAAGAATGTTAGGTCTGAAGGGAAAAGGGAAAATTGAGAGGGAAATAATGCGTGGATTTTACGGAATTCGAACTTGAAGGAGTTGTTGGGGATAAGAATGGAGTTCCCGGAGATTCGCCAAGGGCTGGTCTTGGCCTCCTCTGCTGAGAGCGGCCTCGCGCGTACGGCCACGTGTATTCTCTCCATTCTCACTCACTCACTCACTCAAGTTTCTCTGAGTGCAGCGCAGTGTGAATGAGGGCACCTGCAATTTGCAAATGCCGAATGATTTTGTTTTCCCGCCTCGAGGACTGACTAACAGTGTGGGACTGTCGGATTACTTAAATAGCCTTTTCGTTTGATAATAAGCAGGACTTTTTTTGTATAATATAATTTAGAAACTACATTTTTATACTATAATGCTGATTTATACTATTATATCCGTCTTTGTTAAAATAAAAATTAAAAGAATAAAATAAAATTGGTTAAGACTCTAATTTGTTACTGTAAGATAGTTATGAGCTAAAATTAAAAATAAAGTATAAATTCTTTTTACATCAACTAACGTACAGGAAAAAAAGCCAATTTTCTAGAATTTGTCATTTTGGTTTCTACGGATGCGTGCCAGTGGTGCCACTACCACCCATCCCTAAGTTATAAACAGCACATGTCTTATCATTAATCTTTGAATTGAGGTCGTTGAGGGTGCATGTGTGGTCAACTGATGTAGGGTGGAATTTACCCATGACGAGCTTTACCAAAAAGGTCATAGTTCGAGTTTTGTTCATTGGCGACTCTTCCGACGAGAAGGCAAATTCGAGAGCGAATTCTCACCAACTTGAAGAGGATGATGTAAGGAGAAATTCGCACCTAGCGAATTTTACTAAGAATGTCATATCTAGAGTTTCAGACCTTGGATTGGAGCTAGTTGCGGCATTGGAAAGCTAACTCAAATATCTACAAAATCATTTTCATGAGAGTTAGCTAATTCCAATGTTTACTAGGTCAAACAAGCTATCTAAAAGACGTCCCGAAACCTCCGTTTGAACGAGCACACAAACGGAGAATAAAATTCATGTTTTTTTTTAGTTTTGTTTTATTGCTGTCCAAACAGGGAAATGTTTCGTCCGAACGGGCAGCGCATAATTGTTAAAGCCGACTTATTTCGTATTGCTATTAGGGTTAAGAGTTTGAGAGCCTATAAATACATGTTTATACCCTCAAGAACATAGCTTTTATGTATTTTGTCAAATTTTTAATAAGAAAGCTTAGAGTTTGAGTTTCTTCTATATTTTATCCTCAAATACTAGATAAACTCTATGTTTTGAGAATAATTCATTAGATCCTTGATAGACTCAACGTTTTTTAGAATGATTGCTTCTTTCTTGCTGACTTCACGCTACATCAGTCAACCAATCCAAGGTGGGTGGTCGGCTACCTCTTCAAAAGGGTGACTAATCAATTTAAATAATGACTTTGCCATTAAGAGTGTACAAGCAAGGCTAGGAGTGTCAACCTGATCCCGATTTTCAGTTATTGGCCAAAATCAGGAATCGGAACTAGGATACCCCAATTATTGAGTTTGGGAAACCGGAACTGGATAACTAGTTTCCGATTAACCAGCCGGTTCCGGTTTGTACCCAATTATTTAGACCAGGTAACCAATTTTTAAAAAACTTTTTGGGCTCAACAAGCTAGCTTGGATTTAAAAGGAAGGATATGCCTCCTTTTTATAGAAAAGCAAGTTTGGACGGTTCCATCTTTTTAGCAATGTGGGACAGTTTTATATTAATATGTGGGATTGGAGGGTTCCATTTATAAAGTAAAAAGGATATGCTTCCTTTTTAAGGCTTTTCGTCGTCTATTTTACTGATGTCAATCCCGCATCTACTGGTTGCATCCTTCCCAGCCCTTGGGCTCAACCCTTCACATGGACCTCTGATAAAGCCACTGCAACTGAACTTGTTGTTTGTTATATATTCGACTTTCGTTTTTCTTTTTCTGAGTTTGGTCCAGGGTCTAGCACATTGGACACGATGCTTTCCAGCTCTATATCATCCTGTGATGAACAAACTTCATTGCCAAGTAGGTTTTCAGCAGCAAGGATCTCTTTTTGAATTCTGGAATATTTCTTGGTTGAGGCAGGATGGGTTGGTTATATATGTGTATCATGCCCAGAAAGCTCCTCATTATTTTCATTTGTCAGTGGCTTTTTTTGTCCCACTTTCATTATCTAAAGTTAGGGCTGGCAATTTTGACACGACCCGTGAACCCAACATGAACACGACACGAAAAAACAGGTATTAGGTTTGGCCTTATCGGGTTCGGGTCTTAATCGGGTCTACCTGTTTAAGACCCGGTTAATTTCGTGTTCGACGGGTCTACCCAGCAAGTCTGGCGGGTACTAACCGGGTCTGACGGGTACCCACCAAACCCGATTAAAAAAAAAAAAAAAAGTCAAAAAATGAGTATATTTGTAGTGTTTCATAATTCATATCTTTGATTACATGGGATGGATCATGGATCCTTCAAGACTTCAAGTAGATAACACCGGGCATAATGGCCTATGAGAACCTAATTTGTAATTAATCTAATGATGATGTAGTTTTGAGTTTTGTTTTTTTTTTTCTTTATTATTTTGTTTTTGTTAGCTTTTATTATTATTATTATTATTATTATTATTATTATTATCTTTTTCTTTATTTCTATGATGGAAATGCATGTCGTGGGAAATCTAATTTGATCCATATTCATTTCATATATACACCATTATAAATATGTGTGTGTGTGTGTGTGAAATTTAATATGAACAGTAAAACAAAGAACATCTTGACTGGTCATCATAGCAAATGAGTCTCCTTAAAGAGAAACTAAAATCATTATTGCATTACATGGAATTATGAAAATGGACTATATAATATTCTAATATGTATAGAGTTGAAAATTGCAAATTTTGTGAATGTTTTTATTAACAATTGTATTGGTATTCATGTTTTATTATTACAAATTAAAATAAAATAAAAAATAAAAATAGGGTTTAGGGTTTTTAGCGGGTCAGGTCGGGTTACGTATTAAGAGAACAGGTCATGTCGGGTCGTGTCTACCCGATATGACCCGCTTATTGTAAACGGGTTAAATGAGTCGTGTAGGGTTACCCGGTTATTTTTGTGTCATAATCGTGTCAAACCTGGTTACCCGTTTAGCTAAACGGGTCGTGTTCATGTATAGGCTAATCATGTAACGGGTACTCGTGGGTCGTAATCGGGTCGTGTCAGATACCTGTTTTGCCAGCCCTATCTAAAGTCACTTCACCACTCACGTTTTCCTTAGCATGGGTCCCTCTTGGAATATATTAAAAATATGTGGGATTGGAGGGTTCCATTTTTATATTATATATATATATATATATAATAAAAGCGTTAGTTACATCTGCGTTATTATCCAAAAAAGACTAGTCAAGTTGAAGCTTCCCTAGAATTCAATATAAAGCCTAGTTTCATCTAAAAACTAAGTAATGTGAGACTTAGCACTCATAACTATCTTTATAAATCACTCACTCTATATGGTCTTCTTCTGAACTTCCCAATATGGGATAGGAGTGTTACACAATTACTCGATTATAACCGGATGCCAAAAACCGAAACCGGAAATGAGGTACCCAGTTATCGGTTTTTTCCAATTGGAACCGGAACCGGTTCCGGTCCCAGTTTCCCAGTATTTTTTAACACCCCTAAGCAGGGTGGTTATTAGTGATTAATAACCGCATAACTGCTTAGAGCAATTGCGGTTAGCAATTTTAAGGGTAGGTGAAAACGATTAATAACAGTTAACCGCCTACTATTATATATATTATATATAATTAAATATAATAATATAGAAAATGACGTCGTTTTGGTTTTTAATACCAACTCCTATGCTATTTTGTTAACCGTGAGCGCTTCTTGTAAGAATGTTGAAGATAACGATCTTTAGATAAAAGCTTTTAATATTCGAAGATAGAGGGAATTTAAAGTTTGAGATGCAACAAGTCTTGAATCAAAAATATCATTTTCTACAAATGATGTTAGAGATTGAAGTCTAGAGGACTCGTTTGTGAGATAAATTGAAAGAGTTATCTTATATGGGCTTAAGAGTTGTTTTATCAATTCTTTATAATTTGTTATATTGACCTACCTTTTATTTCATTTCCGAGGATAATATTTCAGGTTAAGAATCGATTTATATGGAACTTAGGTTGTAGTGCACTGTTTTATGGTTGTGAGAGTATTTGATAGAGCTTTTGTTCATTACTCATAGATGTGACATAATTGTACACAATCGCAACTGTATGTACACCTTTGGCCACACTTAACATCTTTTACTTTTGTTTTCGAGAGATAGTTCAATCAGCTTGGATCAAGTCTAATGAAGCGGAGGTCATTAGTTTAAATCTCTCTCCCCCCTCTTGTGCGGACATATCAAAAAAAGAAGAAACATATTTTACTTTTTTTAAAAAAAAAATTATTATTATGTTAAATAATTATGTAATTTAATCTAAGCCCTTCATTTTGAATGAACGGCTTGAGTAAAAGAAATTGCAATGGACCTCAATTCATTAGAATTGTAATTAATGGATCTAAAGCCAAATATTTTCCTATGCATATCTAATGTTTATTTTTTTTTTTTAAAAAAAAAATCATTAATTACTTGAATTTGGTGTCCCTTTTTTTAGATAATCATATATCATATAATCTTTAAGAGAATAGGCTAAAATTGTGACAAGTGACATTATATTTTAGGTTTAGGAAGCGATTTGACCATAGAGGTGCTGGTTGCCAAGTGGAGAAGCGAGTTTTCAAGAACGTTTTAATATTATTTGGACCGTTCTTCATCTCAACCACTTCAAAAAGTACGTGCAGTTGCAATGTTTACATTTTGCGTGTTTAATATATAAAAATAGAGGAATAAAAAAATTTAATTGAAACTGAAAAAATATGTTAGATAAATCTTATACTAACAATAAATAAAAATATAAGAGATAATTTAGGTGAAAATTTCACAAATGAACACGAGATTCATCCAAAAAAAAAAAAAAAAAAAGTTAGAAAATAATGAAATAATGCAACAAAAAGACGACAATGAAAATATTACTTATATTAGTTATATATATATATAAAGATGACAGTGAAAATAATCATAATGGTACCTAAAAAAAAAACTCATAATCGTGCTAAAATATGCAATTTAACAATTCTTAATGAAGAACTCGAGGAAAATTTAGAAGAAAATAAAAAAGCTAACGACGTATCTATTTCTATTCATACAAATATTTCCGACTCAGGTCAATGAATATGTATAAGAGATTTATTAGTATATAAAATGGTTGAATTAGAGACGATAATTTTCCTGAAGTTGAGAACCCTAGACATTATTATTATTATTATTATTTTAATGTAGATTAGCCATATTATTAATTGAAAAAAAAGGTGTTGGAAAAAACTTAATTAGTAATTGCATCCCAAAAACAAAAAAAGAATTATTAAATTAAAAATTATAAGGTAAAGTCCATTTAACCCTTTCAAACTACCACCTCAATAACAATCTACTCTTAAACTATCAATTGCAACAATTTACCCCACAAACTACCAAAACAATGACAATGTACCCCAAATTTTAAAAAAATGACAAAATTACCCTTACTAAAATAAAAATAAAAATTCTAAATTCTATTTTTTTTTTTCAAATTTTAAAGGTATTTTTGTCTTATTGAGAATTTTATAGGGGTAATTTCATTATTTTGCTAACATTGAGGGGTACATTGTCATTGTTTTGGTAGTTTGGGAAATAAATTGTCATAATTGATAGTTTGAGGGTAAATTGTCATTGATGTGGTAATATAAAAGGTTAAGTGAACTTTACTCAAAATTATAATATAAAAGCTAAAATAATTGTTATTTAATTAATATTTAAATATAAAAAATGTCTTACGTTAGGCCTCAAAATCGTTCAACAGTTCCATACCAATTTTTGGGTGCCGGATGAAGATTGCAGTTGCAAGGAAAAAAAAAAAAAAAAAAAAAAAAAGAGTTGATTATTATTTTATAGGAAATTCTTTGTTAGCTTTCTAATCGTTGCCCAGGCAAAAAGAAAAAAAACTCTGGATACAGGGATTTCATGGAAAGGACAAAATCGTCTCACTATTATTTATCTACTTTGTTAGAAGAGCACTCCCTGCCACGCACATCTCTTACACATACTACACCACAGAAGAATATATACACCTCTTACACAAAGCTAAAATAAACCTGTACATATCTAGAGCATCCTTCAATCAAGCTTGAACTCGCTTCAGAACATTTGCTTCTTTTAAATCCGAACCCTTATCCTCTGAGCAACCTGCATCAAGAAAATATGGATGAAACCGTAAGCACACTTTGAACGACGCAATGACGTGATCGGAAGTTTGAAGGAAATCCATAACAGTAAACAGGCTTTGAAAAGTAATTTTCATTTGTTATTTCAATTATAAGGAGAGAAAATAAAATAAAATTTCCAGCCCATGTTTCTGCTAAGACACACTAGATCTGCACAAATGCACATAGTTACTGCATTTCAAAGCAATTTTCCCATTTACATAAAGATCATTTCCTCCTTTTTTTTATATACATTTTTGGGTTAAGGACATTTCCTCAAAATTCCTGAATAGCATGTTCTATCTTATAATATTTTTTTCCCTGGAAATCATAAATGAATCTTTTTCCCTCAGAACTTTCACATTCGTTCTTCCTCTCACCCTACTTCTTTGTTATTTAACTCCAGAATGGGAAGAAGCTTTGAAGGACAACAAGGAAAGCTAAAACAGAGATGAGTTGAACTTACAGAATTTCCAAGAGTGTATTTGAGGCAATTTCAAGAAACAAAGATTTTGACATCCTTTCAATCTCTCTCACACACAGAACAACTGGTTTCGAAAAACAATTGAAAGATCGCAAGAAGAACGCATGGCCCCGAGCCTCCCAGACAACGGGGACCGAGACCAGAAAAGAGAAGCCTGGGGAGCTGCGTTCTCGTTGCCATTAGAGCCATTGTGCGAGTCTCATTTGAGGTTTTTTCTTCAACTTCGCAGTCCTTTTGAGTGTTTCCCTCCTGGTTACGGTTGCCAATTATATTTCTCTTTCGCTTCCGTTGGGTGCAAGTGCGAGGAATCAGAGCGGTGGCTGGTAAGAAATTATACAGATCCCGAAAGTGAGGAGTGCTGTAGAAATGCCCCTGGGTTTCACTAATATTTCGTTTATAGACCCTTTCAGGTGCTGGGACGACAAGGTAAAATCGAGTAATTCTATAAGTTTTTCTTATGTCCCTCCAAAATTGATATGGTTCTTAAAATTATCATTTAATCAAAATCTAATAATGATCAATCACAAGATCAATAGTGATTTTAAGAGACACATCATTCTTGGAAGAATACAAGAGTGACATAAGAGGGACTTGTATCATTACTCGGTAAAACAATAATTTTAGAAGTTGCTATTGTATTTCTCGAGTAATGATATAAGGAGGACTCTAGGAAATGTGATGTGGTTTTTAAAATCACCATTAAATTTGAGATGATCATTATTGAATTTTGATCTATCGGTAATTTCAAATGTTACATCACATTTTGAAAGACGCTATAAAGACTCTAGTCTTCCTTGTATCATTATTCATGTTTCTCTCGTATCACTAAAAAAAAATAGAGTAATGATATAAGGAGGACTGGGTCACTGGAGTCTTCTTAGAGCCCTTCCAAATGTGACGTATCTTTTAAAATCACAATTGAATTTGAGATTATTA
This sequence comes from Corylus avellana, assembly GCF_965113065.1. Taxonomy (NCBI): domain Eukaryota; kingdom Viridiplantae; phylum Streptophyta; class Magnoliopsida; order Fagales; family Betulaceae; genus Corylus; species Corylus avellana. Next base: position 14,621,585 of record NC_142495.1, on the reverse strand, counting down.
TTATTAAATTTCAATCTATTGGTGATTTAAAAAACCACGTCACATTTGAAATAACAAGTATTATCCTTTTAGCATTACTTTACTCACTCACCTCTATCTCATTAGGTTGATGTCCAGATGCTTATCCATCCATTTTAGCAGTTTCTTGAAATAGTTATATTTTTAAGTCACATGTTTGGAAATGCCCATGGGGTTCACTATCATTTTGGTTATAGACCCTTTCAGGTGCATTGGCCAAGACTAGGTAAAACAGAGTAATTTTATAAATCTTTCTTGTGTTTTTCTTATGTCACTCAAAAAATAAGATAATCCTACGTAGACATTATTATTATTATTATTATTATTATTATTTTTTAAAAAAGGTGGCACTTATTTCTCTCACATGATTTAAAAAAAAAATATATTTACCTAGGATTAGGAGGACATCAAGAGAACACTAAGAAATCACATAGTATTTCCCCTTTTAAAATATCACTTGATCAAAATTCAATAGTGTGATGAATCACATGATTTAAAAGCCACATCATTTTTAAAGTGACACAAGAATAACACAAGAGTGACTTATAGTAGTACTCGATAAAACAGGATGTGTTAAAAATGGAAAAGCGTGGTGTGCAAAGTGCAAACGACACTTCTTCTTCTTCTTCTTCTTTTCTATTGTCGGGCCGGTTATGGGTTAGCTTTTGATGATAGCCAAAAAGAAAATTTACATCTTATCATCAAATTTTGTCCATTAAATTAACAAATTCTAATAGTGTAACAATTTTTTGCATACTTTTGGGACCTTTTAACTCATTTTCATATTACATTGAGCTAATTATAAATAAGGTAAACTACATGGGCTGATTTTGTATTTTTCTTTATTTTTATTAGATTTATACAAAGAAATATTACCTATACTTTTACTCTAACACTTTTAAATCCAAATTTAATGGTAATTTTAAAAATCACATCAACATTAGGAGAATAAAACTAAGATAAAATGATAGTTCTTAGCATTACTCATTCGAGTAATGTTAGAAGGAAGACTATTATCCACATTGTATCATCCCAAATATGACCTAACTTTTAAAATCACTAAATAATTTGAGATGATCATTATTGAATTTTAATTTATTGGTAATTTTAAAAGTTATATTACATTTGGAATGACAAGTGTCCTCCTAGCATTACTCTACTCACTTACCTCTATCTCATTGGATTGATGTCTCAGTGCTTATCCATTTATTTTAGCATCACATTTGGAATGATAAAGCCTTGTTTGGAAATGCCATTTTTTGGTTTTGAATTCAATTCATTTTTTAGTTTTTTTTTAGTGTAAATACCGAGGAGAAAAAATAGTTGAGATTATGTTTGGATGGTAATTGATAAAATTAAGTAAAAATTATAAAAATACATATAATTAAAAAAAAATTTATTAATATATTAAAAAAAACAAAATTAAAATTTTTTTAAAAAAATTATGGGCAATTTTGAACCACCCCTAGGGGTGGTCAAACTACCACCGAGGGGTGGATCAACCACCCCCAGGTGTCTAAAGGTGGTTAAGTCACCACTAGGAGGTGGATCGGCCACCCCCAAAACTAATGGGGGTGGTCGAGCCACCCCCATCAGCGATTTTGGGCCCAAAAATTGCTTGGCCACCCCCAACGGCTACTTGGGTATGGTTGATCCACCCTCAGTGCGTGGATTGACCACCCCCGAAGCTAATGGAGGTGGTTCGGCCACCCCTAACCGTTACTTGCCACCCCCAAATTAGACTGAGTGGGGGTGGCCGCAACCATTAGCTTCGGCCTTCGGGGGAGGCCGATCCTCCCCTGAGGGTTGGATCGGTCACCCTTAGATTCTTGGGGGTGGTCCAGCCACCACCTGGGGTGTTCCGGCCACCCTAAATTTATTTATTTCAATCTTTATTTATAATTTTTATTAATTGGGTTGAAAATTTTTGAGTTGAGCTGAGTTGAGTTTAAAAAATTGCCAAACATGAATTTAGAAAAAATTTGAGTTTGAGTTGGAAAATCTTGCTTCCCAAACAAGGCCAAAAGTGTTATGCTTCTAGCATTACTCTACTCACTCACCTCTATCTCGTTGGGTTGATGTCTCGGTGCTTATCCATTTATTTTAGAAGTTTCAAAACATGTGATTTAAAAATATTACTATTTCATGATGCAGTTAATGAAAACACAATTTTTAAAAGTGAGTTAAGCAGATGTTTGGTAAAGTTGTGGTTTGCCTTTTAAAATCGAGTATTTTTTTATTAAATAAAAAAAAAATGTATTCTCTTGCTTGCTGCATGAAAACATAATTTTTTTTTTTTACGTTTTAAAACTATCGTTTTTTTTTTTCCCTTTCAAATGTACTCTCAAAGGAGACATATTTTGCTATTTTATTTACAATAATTCTTAAATTAAAGTAAGGTGGAAGCTAACACTATTAATTGACAAGATTATTGATCATACAACTATCTTATAATTTAACATCCTCATAGATTGACACTATGATTTGGTAAAACAGCCCAAGAGATATGTTGGGTGTTAACTTGCACTTATAAGAAGCTTTTATTTACATTATTTATCTTTACATTTATCTTCACTACATTTGATTATATTCAAATTTGAATATAAACTAAACTATCTACACCTTGAGACTAATTCAAACCCTAGGTGTTATCCTATTGAGAGTGATCCTCATGGACATGGAATAATGTTGGGGATCATTTTTTTTAACTTCCCAGAGTTAATGTGACTTTTAGAATAACCATTTTATTAAATGCAATATTAATTCATCATAAATTTAATAGTAATTTTAAAAGCCACATAAACGTTAGAAATATAATAAGAGAATAAAAAGATGGTCCTTAACATTATTCTTGACCAGGTTTAACGGGCATAGGATGATCATTAGCCCTAGATGCCTTAATACTCTCTAGTCTCTAAAAACAATTTATAAGAAAAAAAAAAAAAAAAACTCTTAAAAAAGGTCACAAATATTAGCATATTACTCGTGGAAAGTGGAAAGTGGAAAGTGGGGAAAAAAAAGAAAAGAAGTAAAGTAGCGTTGGGTTAAAGAAAAAGTTTGAACTTTGAAGTACCTTTTCTTTCATTGAAAACTTTTTTCAAATTCTACTTAATTAAAATAATTCTAGATGGCGGCATCACTATTAATACAATTTTCAAAACAAACTAAAAAACACTTCTCAAAAGATAAACTCAAAATAATGAATTTATATATTTTTTTTCAAGGAAGATATTTTTATGTACATATCTTTTAGAGTTAATTACATGTATAACAAATAAAGTAAGAGAAATTATATCTAAAATCTTTAGGTAAACGCGCTTTTATTAAAAACTCCTTGAGTATTTTTTTTTGAAAATTTAGTCCCTAGGTCACTCGAAACTACTAGAAAACTCCATACCGTCAATTTTTGTTAACTTTCGTTAGTCTACTCAAAACTCACCGTTTTATCTGATTAAAATATTATTTTTTTATTAATTTAATTTAAAAAATTCAATCTTAAAAAAAAAAAAAAAAAAATTTGAAGGGTGGTCGTGCCACCCCTGGCCCCCCCCCGGCGAACCCCTATGGGGTGGCCGCAAGCCACCCCAGGGGTGGTTCGACCACCCCTGGAGTGGCCGCAGGCCACCCCCAGGTGGTGCAGGCCACCCCAAACCACCCATGGGGTGGCTCACGGCCACCCCTTTCCACCCAAGGGGTGGCTCGCGGCCACCCCATGGGTGGAGGGGTGGCCTGCGGGCCACCCCAAACCCTCAAGGGGGTGGGTGGCGGCCACCCCTTGGGGGTTTGGGGTGGCCCGCAGGCCACCCCTCCACCCATGGGGTGGCTCGCGGCCACCCCTTTCCACCCAAGGGGTGGCCGCGAGCCACCCCATGGGTGGTTTGGGGTGGCCTGCGGGCCACCCCAAACCACCTGGGGGTGGGCGAACCACCCCTGGGGTGGCTTACGGCCACCCCATAGGGGTTGGGGGGGTGGCCAGGGGTGGCGGTGCCACCCCTGGCCACCCTTCAAATTTTTATTTTTATTTTTATTATTTTTTTTTTTAGATTGAATTTTTTAAATTAAATTAATAATAAAAAAAAAAAAATTTTAATCAGATAAAACGATGAGTTTTGAGTAGACTAACGGAAGTTAACAAAAATTGACGGTAGAGAGTTTTCTAGTAGTTTCGAGTGACCCAGGGACTAAATTTTCAAAAAAAAAATACCTAGAGAGTTTTTAATAAAAGCGCGTTTACCTAAGGATTTTAGATATAATTTCCCATAAAGTAAAAGTCTTTGTGCGTATATATATATATTTGAAAATTTTACAAAACCAATTTTCATTCGTGGGCTTTACGCGCAACACTTTTTTTTAAATGTTGCGGCACAAAATCAATTCTTAATTTGTACTATTTTCAAAACTTAAAACGTCTCTAAGGAATACCTCGATCGACTGTAAACCACGCCTTATGTTGGATCATGGGTCAGCTATATTGGGCCCGGTAAAATGATCTATCGGTCCATCACTTAGGCTCGGTCATTTTTACTGTTCACCATATTTATGCTCGGTAAATTTATACTTATCTGAGCTAGGCAAACATAACACTCGGTTCAGAAACTCGGTTAGCCGAGTTTCAAAGTAGACTACCGAGGATTACTTTCAGAACATCAGATATGCCAGCATGATATTTTATTCATCGTTCTTCAAAATATTGTTTGACACGTGGACCCTCGGTAAGTCCACAGTGTCATGTGAACAGGTGCAACCCGATGCCTATAAAAGGGGGGTCCCCTCTTTGATTTTGGTAACTTCTTTTTCCTCTCCTTAATTGAATATCCTTTATTCTCTCTGTCTTGTTTATCATTTTCAAAGTTATATTTTCTCTTAAACACTGTGACTAACTTAGGCATTGGAGCTATCCCCCGCCGGACAACGCCAGCAGCTTTGATCCTTTTCCTTTGATATTTCTTAGCCAAATAATCCCAGCAGATACCAAGATATTTACGGGGTCCATCCCACGTCATCATTCGGAAAACTGTCTAAACAATTTGGCGCCGTTTGTGGGAATTTCGATTTTATCGGTTCTTACTAATCTCAAACATTCCGATATGGTGAACACACCTCCACTCCCCGTCCCAAACATTCAAACCGATGTTCCTGGAACGTCGCACGAACCAAATCCTCAAAAATCTTTGTTGGAAAGTTTTTTGAAGCAGATAGCCAAGTCCATTGAAGCTATGAAGAAACAGAATGAAGAGATCGTCTCGAGGTTACCTCCTAGAGAAGATCCAATACTAAAAGGAAGGCGAGAAGAAGTGCTTAGGGATCCACCACCGTTAGCCCAACAGCAATCAACTCGAGAAGATGCTGAAAGTTCAATACAAGGAAGCCATCATACTATCCGAACCAAGGAAAACTCTCACCGAGGGAGGTCTAGTAAGGATGTGCATCTCGGTAGTAAATCTCACCATGGCGAATCTAGTTATGACAAGTCTCAGTGTAGTCATTCTCGCTGTATCCATTCTCATCATGGTCGGTCACATCATGTAAAACCTATGGAGGTGGTTGTAAATAAAGATGTCGAGGATCTTAAAGAAAAATACGAAAAAATGGCTTTCTTAATTGAAAATGGTGAAAATCGGTCTGCCGCCGAGGATCTTATGCAGCACACCAATTTACCTTTTACTAATCGGGTAATGAGATTTCCTCTGCCTGATAAGTTTAAGGTTCCTCGGGTTGACGAGTATGATGGAAGTGGAGATCCATCCGACCATATGGAGAGTTTCCGAGCTCATATCATCCTTCATGAAACTCTAGACGAGATAGCTTGCCGAACTTTCCCTTTAACTCTAAAAGGAGTTGCCAAAGAATGGTTTGGAGGCTTGAGTCCTAAATTTGTTGATAGTTTCGATTATCTCGGACAACAATTCCTAGGACAATTCCTTGCCGTTCGGAGAAGGAAGAAAAATCCAGCGTATCTACTATCTCTCGTACAAGGAAAAACTGAGTCTTTGAAAGATTATATGTTACGATTTAGTCGGGAGAAATTAACAGTAGAAAGTCTGAATGAACAGACTATTCTTTCAGCATTGATGCACGGTATAAAGACTGATGGGCCTTTGATGGCTGAATGAGCTCGAAAACGGAAATCAGGAACTCTTTGACAATTCACCAACAAAGCTAAAGAGTTCATTAATCAAGAAGAGACTATTTCAGCTTTGATGAAGTCCAAAGCCAATGAGAGTAAGCTTGTTTCTGATTCGGTTATAAGAAAACCGAGGACTTTTGTCGAAAAGAAGAAAAGAGATCATCAGAATTTAAAGACTCCGGAAAAGAAGATTGAGCTGCCACCTAGGCCGAGCCAGCATCAACAATATGTGGGATGGACACCTCTAAATACAACTATTTATAAGGTGTTCATGGAAGTCAGAAAGGATCCGAGCTTCAGATGGCCAGGAAAGATGAAAGCTCTTCCCTAAAACCGCAGCACTTAGAAGTTTTGTAAATATCATAATGACCATGGGCATCAAACCGAGGATTGTAGCAGTCTTCGATTTGAGATTGAAAAGTTCCTAAGAAATGGAAAATTACTGAACTTCTTAGCTGAGGAAAAAGGCAAAGGGAAATATCCTCAAGACGGTCAGGGTCAACAATCAGGACGAAACAATGACCGATTACGCAACCAAAGGCAAAGACGTGATGAACCGAGGGTATCTCAGAACAAACAACAAGGTCCTCAGAACCAAACTATAGTTGGCGAGATCTGGACAATCTCAAGAGGCTTGGCTGGCGGAGGAGAATCAAGTTCGGCAAGAAAGGCCTACGTCAAGCAAGCGAGAATTGAAGAAATCTTTTTGCTTGAAAAACCCTCCAAAGTACAAAAATAGGAACCGAGCGTTCTAACGTTTTCAGAAGAGGATGCGAAAGAAATTTCAATGCCACATGATGACGCGTTGGTAATAACTTTAATAGTGGCTAATCACGCTGTTCACCGAGTTTTGGTGGACAATAGAAGTTCGGCTATTATTCTGTATTGGACAGTTGTTCAACAGTTGGGCATTGGCCGAGAGAAGTTGAAGCCCTTCCTATCACCATTGATAGGGTTTGTAGGTGAGCGTATTCAACCCATTGGAATGATTTCTCTTCCAGTCACAGCAGGAACCGCCCCTAAACAATCCACTATCATGGTAGATTTTTTGGTAATCGACCGACCATCGGCATACAATGTGATCGTCAGTCGTTCGGCTTTGAATCAACTAAAAGCTGCAACTTCTACCTATCATCTAAAGACGAAATTTTCGACAGTCGAGGGAGTTGGCGAGGTTAAAGGTGATCATGTTGTCGCCAGAAATCGTTATAATACATCTTTGAAGAAATGCCCAGAATTAGCACTGTTGACGATTAGCAATTTGAGTGATGATATGAAGATTCAGTTGAAGAAGGAACCAGCCGAGCCATTGGTTGATGTACCGATAACTGAAGGAAAGTTTGTTAAGATCGGATCTCAACTAACTTCAGAAGTTAAAAAAGTTCTCATTCGGTTTCTTCAGGAAAACCTAGGAGTCTTTGCTTGGTCCCCTGAGGACATGCCTGCGATTGATCGAAAGGACATTGTTCACCATCTGAACGTCAATCCAGAAGTAAAGCCGATGAAACAAAAGCGAAGAAAGTTTGCTCCTGAAAGAAATATGGCAATTGTCGAGGAGGTAGACAAGTTGCTCAAAGCTCAGTTTATTGAAGAAGTACATTATTTGGATTGGTTAGCCAACGTTGTGATGGTTAAGAAGTCTTCTGAAAAATGGAGGATGTGTGTGGATTTCACCGATCTTAACAAGGCTTGCCCGAAGGATAGTTTCCCACTGGCTCATATTAGTTCTTTGGTTGATTCAACAGCCGGGTATAAGTTGTTGAGCTTCATGGATGCGTTTTCTGGCTACAATCAAATCTTCATGCACCCATCTGATCAAGATAAAACAACATTCATCACTGACCAAGGCTTATATTGCTACAGGGTTATGCCTTTTAGCTTAAAAAATGCCGGTGCTACCTACCAAAGGTTGGTAAGTAAGATGTTTCAGGAACAAATTGGGAAGAATATGGAGGTTTATGTCGATGATATGCTGGTCAAGAGCAAACTGCAGGCAAATCATGTGACAGATTTGCAAGAGGCGTTCATGATATTGAAACGATTCAAGATGAAGCTGAATCCTACAAAGTGTGCGTTTGGGGTTTCATCTGGAAAGTTCCTCGGTTATATGGTATCAAGCCGAGGAATTGAAACCAATCCAGAGAAGATTCAGGCAGTGTTAGATATGCAGTCCCCGAAGAATATAAAGCAAGTTCAGCAATTGACTGGTAAAACCGCGGCATTAAATAGGTTCATCTCTCGATCTACAGATAAGTGTCTTCCTTTCTTTAAAATTTTACGCAAGGCTTTTGAATGGTTCGAGGAATGCGAACAAGCGTTTGAGCAACTCAAGAAGTATCTGGTCAGTCCACCTCTTCTTAGCCGAACTATTCCTGGAGAAGTATTATATTTATATTTAGCTGTATCTCCGACCGTGGTCAGTGCAGCTTTGATTCGAGAAGAAGAGGGAGTTCAGAAACCAGTTTACTTCATCAGCCGAGCGTTGCATGGCGCCGAGGAGAGGTATGTACAAATGGAGAAACTTGCTTTTACTCTGGTGATTGCATCTAGAAAGCTAGACGGGAAGGAATTGAAAAGCTCTTTGAGGTTAGAGTTTAAAACTACTAACAATGAGGCAGAGTACGAAGCAGTAATAGCTGGGCTCGGTTTGGCCCGAGAGATGGAAGCAGGGTTTGTAGAAGTCCGGAGTGATTCTCAGGTTATTGTCGGCCACATTCGTGGTGAATTTGAAGCTAAGGACAGTAAAATGAAGCTCTATTTATCTAAAGTTCAAGACATGCAAAAGGCTTTCAAAAAATTTTGTATTATTAAAATCCCGCGGGAAGAGAATGAGAAAGCAGACCATTTAACCCGGTTAGGTTCGGCAACCGAGGATGAAATGGGAGAAACCGAGCAACCCATACAAATTTTGAAACAACCCTCTATCACCGAGGAAGTCATGGTTTTAACTATAGAAATCGTACCTGTAATTATTTTCTACACATTGTATTTTTTGCAAGTGTATGGCAGCTTCTAGTATTAAAAGAAATTAAGCGGCCCCTTGCCTATGTCATGTAAAAATGGGAAGAAAACAGATATGCTTGTAATTATTTTGAAATGTATTTTTTTTTTTTGTATTGGTATAAAAAAATATATTTTAATGTGATCAAAGGGTAATTAATATTTTGTTGTTGTGTAGTTTACATTTGAAAAGCATCGTTATTATGGGGTACAATTATCCTCTTCTATTAGAACAATTTTACTTTAGTAAGAATTGCACATCATTAAAAAAAAAAAATTGTATTTTTCTTCATAATAATGACCATTTTTTTGTCATTATTATGAATAAAAGTACATTTTTTTTTTTAAAAAAAAAAATAACAAATAAAAGAAGGACTGAAATAAAAATTATTGCTTAAGAAACTTTTTAAATTTTAAATTTTAAATTTTATTTTTTTAAATTAAAAAATAAGAAAAAAATTGGCCCAAAATTGGGGCTGTATCATTCCTCTTTTAAATTTATCTTTCTATCACTTTTTCGTCAAAATGAATGGTATGTCATATGTCACGTGTAATTTCAATTGACATGCTAGCATTCATATCAACATCTAACATCAATGTCTTATCATTAAGCTCAAGTCATTTTTAGGAAAAAAAAAAAAAAAAAAAACCCAACTCCATAAATAAAATCATATTCTTTGTCATAATAATCTTTTAAATTTGTAGGGTCCAAAGAAAAATTGTTAACTTTAATGCTGAGATTGACCAATTCAAAATCTGGTAAAAAAAAAAAAAAGACTTTATTCTTAAAATTGAAAATTTAATGACTAAATATGATTTTTTTTTTTCCTTTTTCTTTATTTATTTAGACTTATCAATGCTTTCTTTAATTTATAATCTATCAAATTCCTTGTTAGTTAAGAAAAAAAAAAAAAAAGGCCTGGTAATTTTGAAAATAAACTGAAAACAATGTGCATATATATATATATGCTTATTCAGTTGATTTAGCAGCCCGGCCAAAGGACGAGAGAACAAGCGATAAACTCAACTCAACTCTGAAGGCTTTCGAAAGTCGGAAACGGAAGTGCTGATGTGGCCGACGATGGATGCGGTTTTAAATCCGCGTCAGCAAATTTTGGGTAATGCTATTCAGAAGCATTCTATCAGCAATTCATATGCACCTTGCTGAGTTGGCGTGGTTAACTGAACCATAGTTATTAATTTTTTTATTTAAAAAAAAAAACAATCACGCGTGATGGACTAAAAGCGGGTTAGATTTCAAATGTTTCATTCTTCCCCCAAATCCCCAAAATGTTTCCCTCTCTTCCTCTCCCACGTTGCTCCCTCCATCCCCTCATCTTCCGCCGCCGCCAACCTCCAAGCATTGCCGCCACTGAACGCCACCCATGCCACCATCGGTTAAGCCGACCATCCAAAACCACCGAACGTCACCAGCTCGAAATCCATCTCTAAGTGAACTGAACACGCTGACGTTTACCTCAGCCACTATCGTAGCCATCGCAGGTATGTGTCTTCTCTCTTTGAGTGTTGCCATCTTTCCGTTTCTTGCCTTTATTGTTGTGCTGCTGTGCAGGTGTTGAAGCAAGCCTCTAGGCTTTATGCTGCGAGCTAGGTCCGGGATACCGGACCGGAGCTTCGGCCAAATGATTATAAGAAGCATGAAGAGAGTGAGAGTAAGAGCGAGGATAAGCCCGGTGGAGCAAAAAGTAAGACTAAAGAGTAAGAACCATCGGCCTTGGAAGATCTTGGTAAGAATTTCATCACTTTCTTTGTCATGGTTTTGTTGTCAGACCAATGTTATGAGTTTTGGGGCCATTTGGGTTTTGTGGGGGTTAGACTGTAAGTGGGTGAGGGTGGACTCCAAAACTTTTAAAGGGAAAAAATTTTCTTAAGGCCCAGCCCCCACGATTGTGCTCTAAGTCTAGGCCTATCACCTGCTTGTAGAAAAAACTGTGTGGATTTTCCTTGAATTTGTAGTTTATTGAGTTGAATTCTCACTGTGCGCCTCTGTTTTTATTAAGTGACTTACATAATTTTTTCACATTTCCTCTAGGGATTTGATAAGAGAACATAGCAAGAGAGAAGTGCCAACCCCCATTTCTAACGAGTTTGTTGCGATTGCTACTATATATGTTTTGATTTTTTGGTTTTGGTTTTGGTTTTGATTTTGGTTTTATTTTAAGAACAGAAAATCAAAACAGCACAGAAAATCAAAACAGCTATATGTATTTTAATTTTTTTTGTTCACAAATGAAGATTGAAACTATATATGTTAGGAGGAATACAATGAAAAATAAATTTCAAATTATGTAAGTGATTTATTTTAACGTACCTAGCTTCAAGTTCTTATGGTCAACCACACGTAGTAACTTTGATCTTCTCAATCAAAAGAATGATAAACATTGTTGATATAGTATTTCTATTGAGCTGAAAACTATAAGTTTTTGCCCTTGCAGGCATTGTTGATCAACTTCCAAAGATGATCATTGTTCTATTAGTTGATGAAGGCACAATTCCTGATCATTGCCAGCTTTGTGACGATATAATAGATTTTCTTATGCTCATCAAGGATGCCATCATAGCAAAAGGCTTATCAAGGATATTGACGGTTTCATATTTTTATATAATTTTGTACCTTGTTGATTTAATTGATTGGTTTAATTAGATATTTGGGCGAAATGATTTTTTGTATTGCTGAAGGGTTTGGCATTTATTGGTAATCCTGATAGCTTTGGGAGATGATTTTTTTGTATTGTTGAAGGATTTGAGAATTCCGACTTAATAATAATGGTTTCATATTTATTGTAATGTTGACGGCTTCATATTGTTATATAATTTTGTACTTTGTTGATTTAATTGATTGGTTTAACCGGATATTGGTGGGAGATGATTTTGTATTGCTGAATTAAAGATTTTGTGTTTGGTTTTTCTGGAGTTGGGATATATATGTAATTCTATAATTATTGGGTGTGAGCTGAAGTTCTAGGCCGTGGGTTTTGGTCGACTCTATTTCGGAGATTGTTTACTAGTCAATTAAGGATTCAATTACAGCTTTCTTCTTGCTTCTTTGAGGTTACTAATTCATGCCATTTCACTTACCCTATCAAAACCCTATAAAAATCCTACAAACCCATATATTTTCCCCAACCATTATCCATCAAACACCAACCATATTTAGCTGCTGTCCAAATCTCCTATAACCTAATTCTCAATTCCTGCAACTTTTCAGCCACCAAGTTACAATCTTTTCACACTCAACTAAACTGCAAACAGCAAATACGGTTATAAGCCCTGAAGCCACAACATGTAAACCCTAAAGTCCTCCATAAGCACCTGTAGCCATCCGCCTCTACACAAATTTACAAGGTAGATTACCAAAATTAAATCACCATCCGCCTCTACACAAATTTTCCATGGTGATCACCTAAAAAATCAAAACACTCCCAACACTAACCCCATCTTATATTACAAAATGAGCCGTGCTCTCCAACAATACTTGGAGCCTGTTGCACCTATGAAGCAGATAGAACTCAATACCAATAATGAAAAGAAGGAAAAAGCTATAGTATGCAGTAGAAAGATATTGCAAACAACCAACAGGCCGTCAAAATTAATCTGAATACTAAACTGATAATATTTAGAAGAAAGTACGACTACATCAACAGTAATTGAAGTCATTAGAACCACTAGTAACCCTTTACTATCAACACCCAGAATCATTACACCACAAAAATGGCTAATATGTCTATACAACACCAAAAAAATGCCAAAAAAAAACCCGGCGCAATAGCCCAAAAAAAAGCATTGTAGCTTGCATTCCTTCCATTCTAATTACCGTTCCAATAGCTCAAGTGGCCACATATCCTACAAAATTATGATCAAGATTTCAGATAACAAAATAAACCAAATCTCATAAAATAATTATTTATTTTTATTTTTAATACCTGAGTACTTGCACTCTCTTGAGTTTCAAAAACATCACAAGGAGTTTCGAATAAATACGAAACATCATCTCCATGGGAAGTCTTTAAGTAAGTAAATGTTTTACGTGGTGCAAAAAAAAAAAAAAAAAAGTAAAAATGTTAAGAAATGCACAAAATGTTTTAATAATAATAATTTAGCACTTGGGAGGAAAGTAAGTAACCTTATTTTTTCATTTCCTCTGAATGGGATTAGTGTTACATGGCTCATTGTTTTTTCTTTGTGATTTCTTCATTGTCGCTTTTTCCACCGCAGACATCTTCCTTTTATGCGGTAACTTTCCTCTTTTTTTAGCTACAATAGGACTATGAACCTCATCACCATCTACCGCCAACTCAACATTATCAATGGACTCATTACATGTTAAAGATACACCTGGAAGTGCAAGAGAAGGTGGATTGGGTTCACAACTTGAAGCACGTAATTCCTTGGTCAACATATCAATATGCATCCAAACTTTTGTGTAGTGATCCACGTTTCTTGCAGCGACCTCTGCTAATGTATGCATACCTTTGCACAAGCTGTCATATCTTTGTACTTCGGGGTTAGCACTCAAAGCATCAAAACTACATTTAATTAAAGTATATCTTCGCTTCACATCCTTCCTCCAACGGTCAAGATAATATTTGGGGGGCAAAGATGTAATGTTATGTGCACACAATAGAGCAAAGATGTGTCTGCATAAGATGCCTCTTGAGTCAAAGGAGTCACAAGTGCATTTTACTTCAAATTCATCTCCATCTTCATTTCCATCTTCATTGAAGTAGACAACATATGGTACTACTTTCACGTATGCATCTTCAACTACTTCATTTTGAACTTTTACCTATTCAGTCACTTGGTAGGTGCAAATTGCACCCTCTTTAGTCAAAAGGGAGACAGTACAATAAATTCTACTTATTATCTCATGCTGAACTTCTTTGAATTTTGGTAATGGTGTAAACTTTTTCAAATTTTTTCTCAAAATGATAGAAGGTTACACATGGAAGCTTAGTATTAAAAGACTTGAAATCTGCAAGACTCTCATTCTCAACCTTCTTCCGCAAAGCAAGATCATATTGGTCAATAAATTGCTTCAAAGTGGTAGACAGACGCACATAGCCATCGAAAAAGGCATTCATACTTTCACTCCGCTGTGTACTTCTCATACCAACCCAAAACACACCTTTCAGATATGCCGGTACCCAAAAAGTCCGCTCATTATATAACCGGCGCAACCAATCATGGTCCTTAAGGTCATAACTATCTAGTAGACTTTGCCATCCTACCTCAAAGTCACCACATGTTTGAGACTCATAAACACATTTATGTATGGCACTCTTAATGGCAGAATAATTTTTATATGATTTAAACTTGTCTGGAATTTTTTTCAAAATGTGCCATAGACAATATCTGTGTCGGGTTCCTGGGAAAACTCTTGCGATTGCATTTTTCATAGCCCGATCTTGATTTGTTATAATTGCAATCGGCGCTCGACCATTCATGCAATTCAACCAGTTTTGAAACAACCATACAAAATTTTCTGTATCCTCACTAGATATTAATGCTGCCCCAAAAAGTATTGACTGACCATGGTGGTTCACTCCCACAAACGGAGCAAATGGCATACCGTATTTGTTAGTCAAGTATGTCGTGTCATATGTCATGACATCCCCAAAACTTTCATATGATGCCCTACTTCTTGCATCAATCCAAAACACATTTTTCAACCTAGAATCATCATTAGAATCAACTGCAAAGTAGAAACCACTATCGGTTGCTTGCATTTTATTCAAATAGTCTAGAAGTGCTTTAGCACCTCCTTGGCCAAGCCGAATGTGCCTTTCCTTGTTAATAAAGTTTCTGCAATCTTTTTCTATAAAAGCAACAGCAAGAGAGTTAAAACTCTGACTTAGTCCAATCCCAGATATATCATTTACTATAATCTTTTTTTTCACGTTAGAATTCAAATTTCTATTGCATTTATAATATCTTCCCTTGTTTAGACTTAAATCATGATTGTGGTCAATAATTACACTAGTCACATACCACTTTGTTTCAACCAACTTTGCATTCAATTTCGCCTTACAATCCATTTTTATTGTGGGATTTGGCTTATTTGTCGTGGGTTGTGGCTTGCCTTGACGCCCACATGCAAGGGTGACACGTATCTCTTCTCCAGTGATTTTGTCTTTAGTAATTTTTTTGATTATCACCCCAAAACCTCTTTTCCGACCAAACCGCCTATAATATGAGAAAAGCTCGTCTATGGAGCTAAACATCATACCTCGCTGAGGTTGCTCAACATTTTCATCTTCACTTACGAGCTTCCACTCAGACTTGCCCTTGCCCTTGCCATTATTGTTGTCCTCATCCCTTATAGTTTCATTTCCATCTACAACACAAAAAATAAATAAATAAACAAACAAATAAACCAAGATGCGTATATAATAAAATTCAACGAAACATCATTCAACAAATGAAGCATAAAATGTACGAATGAGAGAAGAAGAGCCTAACAAACCAATTTCAAGGACAATTTCAGAGGGCAGATCATCACCAACACGAATATGTGTACGTAAGTTGTCATCTTCGCATTCATTTTCCAAGTCCATCTAGGAGTTATTACAAGAAAAAATTCAAATTAGAAACATGAACTCAAAGCATGAAAAACATGAACTCAATGGTCCAAAACCCTCCAAAATTAGCATTGAATCTTTGACCCAACTCCACAAAAAATGGAGCTAATTTTTTAAAAGGTACCTAAACTTATGTGTTTAGCTTAGGTACCTAAATTACTTTCCCTTTTTTAAAAGGGAAAGTAAACTTATGCTATTGGACAGTGAAGTACACGTGTACTTCACTGTCCAATAGAAAATCTATGGCTGAAAGACAAACAATTTTTTGGGTAGCACGAATCTTTTTTTCTTATTTCTTGGTTCACATTCTAGAAGAGAAATTGGATTATAATCTTATGCTATTGCTTGGCTACAGAAGGGAAAGTAATTTCAAATTCATTTTTTAAAAGGCCGTAATCTTATGCTATTGTTCAGTTTAGGTACAATTTTCGTTTTTTTTAAAAGGTCCCATTAAAAAAATTACATATTCTTTGCTTTGCATTCGTATGCACAATTTCATCCCATCATTGGTTTGGTAATTTTTATCTAATGACATTTAATCTGTTTTCTCAGGCACTATGGTTGATACTAAAATTTGTCATCCGACATAATTTGATTTCTATCTATGCAGCCATGCTAGTATTCAGGTAAAGCTTTATACTTGGTTGCAGAGGATATAATATTCGAAAGACTTTTTAGTATGTAACTTGAAAATTGATGAATAGTGATGTAGTCCAAACATCTGAAGAGGAATCTTATCAAACACCTTTGTTCAATTGCTCATTTACACAAAATGCATTTGTCCCGCGGCACTTGATATATTTACTTTTTATATGCTGAGAAAACTAGTTTCTTACTAGGGAAAAGGCCATGGAGGGTGGCGACGTTGCTGCTTCGTAGTGGCCGGTGCACTGGATTGCGGCGGCCAGTGGTTTGGGAGAGAGGCAGAAACTGGGTTCAAGTCGACGCTCCATAAGTAACTGTGGTGGATGGCGGCGCTTTGTAGCCAGTGAATAGTGTGACCGGCGGTGATGGACAGTTGTGGCAGCCTGTTGTGGTGGTGGGTGGGAGGAGGCAGGAGAAATTGAGAGAGATAGGGCGGGAGATTTTGGGGTAACAGTGAAAGTAGGATTTGGGGGTAATAGTGAAAATGAAAGTGAACGTGTGCGTGTGCTTTTAGTTTTTAATTTTTAATTTTTTTTAAATAAAAATGCTGGTTAACCCAACCAGGTTGGGTTAACCAGCATTTTTTGCGGACAGTTTCCGCAAGAAATGCTGCTGAATAGTATTACCCGCAAATTTCCCTCCATGACAACCATAAATCATATCAAAAAGTGGGACCCGCTTCACGAATCTCCACGTAATGTGGACCCCACTTCCGCTCCCCGAAACATCGCCTTGGGTCCTCCACACAATTTGTAGCCAAGCGTCAAATGCCTCCTGAATCAAAATTTGACCTTGATTGAAAAGTTTACATATTTATTAACTTTTTCAACCGTATGGAATAATGGAAGTTTGTAACAAAACAAAAGCATATGATAATAATAATTTTTTTTTTTTTTTATTTGTTCTCTTTTTTTCATTCATACTTTATGGTATAGATTTGGTCTGGTGGAAAGGTCCTGAACGCATATAAATATAATAATTCAATTAGTTTGACTGTATATGGCATGACATATTATTGAATGAGAGAAAAATCATGGATTGGAGGAGAGTGGGAGAGTAACAAATTTTAAATCCAAGGCATCACACGTGTATGGTCTAGGAATTTCTTAAAAATTCATGACATAGAAAATATCCAAATAGACTTACCTTCAATTCACTAAAGTGGAGCCTAACAGTCAATAAACCTAGGGAACAAAGTAATTCTAGGTGTCTTATTTTTGTTCTACTAAAAATGATGTGGTTATTAAAATCATCATTTGATTAAAATTTAATAATGATCTATAAATAAAAAGCTTAATGGTGATTTTAATAGCCACATCATTCTTAGTAGGACACAAATAAGTCACCTAGAATTACTTTAGGAAACATGATCATCTTCAATTCATTTGAACTCGATAATATCCAGTTAATTATATTGGAAGGGTATTTTTGTCTTTTCAATTTTTGAAGAAACAAAAATACCCATCAAAATATAATTAAACCCCATAAATTACAAAAATATCGTTCATAAAATATTATTTTTTAAAAAAAATCTAAAAAATAAGAAAGAAAATGAAAAACTAAGGGTCATTTTAATTTTTTTTTTTAAAACAATTAATTTTTGTTTTCTTTTTATTTTTTTCCCTTTTTGTGTTTGTTTTTTTTTTCAAATTTATTAAAATATTATTTTCTTATTAAAAATTTTTTAAATTCATTTTTTATTTTTTTTATTGGTCTTAGGGAGGCATTAATATTATTTTGATAATTTAAAAGCACATTAACACAATTAATTATTTAGAAAGTCATTCACATTGAGGTTCTAGTGCGAGGAAAGGTACTTTTCTTGTTTATAATTTCTTTACGGGAAAAAGCGACAGCTCAATGGAATGGATGGAGTTTGACATGGGGACACATGGCGCTGCTTGAGTTGGACACCGTGTAAACAGGGGTCCACCATTTTGAAACTGATGGTATTAAGATAACGCAGGCATGTGGGCCCAACTGTCTGTCATCCAGAAGTGGACCCCACTGGTATCCTGAATAAACAAAACTTAGGACTTTTCTTCTTTTAACCTTTAATTTTCCATCCACAAAAAAAAAAAAAAGTAAATAAATAAATTCATTTTCCAAAGCGAGTCATTTATATTTTATAAGAGCACAGTAAAAAAAGAAAAAGAAAAGAGAGCACTACTCCATTTATAATGTTGTTTCTTTCTTAATTTTTAAAGAATTTTTTTTTTTTTACAACTTTTTGTCTTTTTTTCTATTTTATCTTCTACACCTTAATTTTTGATATTTTGTTTTGTTTTGTTTTGTTTTTTTTTTTTTTTATATAAATAATAAAAATGATATAAAAATATAATGCATAGCTTCTATTAAAAAATAAGAACTTTCAAAGTTTAAAAACTCTCAATTTAATATATTAAATTTTTAATTTTTTGCAATATTACTCATCCGTTCATTTTTCTCATTAAATTCTAACGGATAAAACTTATTTGAAAATAATGGTTTTTGACATTTTGTTGTTCCATTTCCATTGTTTTTCTTTGGTTTTTGCACATTCGGATAATTATGAAAACCAAAAGTCAAGGAAAGCCAAGCACACGCATGCAGAAGATAAAGAGAATATGAAGCCACGTCATACTTGAGAGGACTCTAAAAACTTTAATTCTCTTTATAATATTACGCGTATTTAATTCTTTGTAACGTAGAAGTACAAAAAGTTTGTTTTGATATTTGTAAAATATTCTATAAATACTGTCAGATGCCCATCATTTTTTGATGGGCTGTTTTTTCATCAATAGTATTTTCCTACATTTGTATCAAACAACATTAAAAAAAAAAACAAACTGTTATATCACCCACTAGAAAATAAGAGTAATTCTATGTGGCCTATTTGTATCCCACTAAAAATAATGTGCCTGTTAAAATCATCATTTGATCAAAATTTAATAATGATCAATTATAAGCCTAATGATAATTTTTATAGCGACATTATTCTTAGTAAAATACAAATAGACCACCTAAAATTATTCATAATAATAATAATAAAAATATCATAATGATATCATAACCGAAAAATAACGGTCATCGAATTAAATAATGGCAATATCTCATCCATCTATTTTAGTTCTCATAAAATTACAGTTGTTGTGAGAGAGCCATGTGAAATCTAACGGCCCAAATAATTTTTGGGGTAATACTACACTTACCCCAAAAAATAAGTGTAATAAAATAGGAATAAATGTAGCATTATTATAATTTTTGACCTCTCAGCCACCTATTCGGACAACTGAATTCTATCTGATTTTCTCATAAGAATTTGAATAATTAATTACTATGAATCTCTGCCCCCAAGAAAAATCAGGAATTAGGAAGTGTTTAGTCTATTTGAACTGGATAATATTTAATTAGTTATAGTGGATGAGTATTTTTGTCCTATTAAAAAGTAAAAAGACAAAAAATATCCCTCAACTATAACTAACTGGATATTATCTAATTTAAATGAACTGAAGAGAATCATGTTTCCAAAATCAGAGTTATTTTTCAAATAAGAAACACTTGCTGAATTTGAGTAATATGATTGAATTTAAAAGTAAGACAGATATTAATTTGATTGACTTTAATGGTAGGATTCGAATCAATATCCCTAGTCTTGTTTTGCTAGTTGTAGTGGTTGGAATTGAAGACGAGGATTGATCATTGAAAGGGAGCATTTTTCTTTTGGTTGTCAAAAATTACTGGGAAATCGGAACCGGAACTGAAAAATCGGAAAACCGGGAAACCGGTGTCCTGGTTTGAAAAATTCAAAAACCGGGTACCCCGGTTCCGGTATCGGTTTTTGGTACCCGGTTTTTACCGGAACCGGATTTCCATTTTATTTAATAATATATATATATATATATATATATATATATATATATATATATATATATATATTTTTTTTTTTACACTTAGGTTTAGGTTTAGGGTATTTTAAAAAATTCAATTTTTATTTCTAAGGCCCAAATAGGCAAAAACATTGATTTTTTAGGATTTTTGAACTTTTTTAGGTTTATTTTTTAATTATTTGGAACAATCACAACAAAGCTCCTTTAATTTAGACAAAGAAACTAATAGATTTTTTAAAAAATGGGCCAACTTATGAAAAAAAAAAAAGGGTTTATTTTTAGGCCCAATACCTAAAATAAGCCAAAAAACAAATTTTAAAAAAAAAAAACGGTTACCAGACTTGGTAAAACCGAAACCGGCTCGTAACCGGGACCCTAACCGGGGTCCCGGTCCCCTGTTCCGGTTTCTCAAAATCGAGAACCATACCCCTGTTCTGAATCTCGGTTTTGGCAAAAAACCGAAAAACCGGACCGGGTTGACATCCCTAGATAGATAGACTGGGATCCACTAGCCAGCAATCATGTGGCCGAAGTATCTCCTTATGTGGCTGAGAACGTGTAAATGGGCCCCCCTTTTTCAGCCACACAAAAGTACACAAAGAAAAATCTCAACCTATTTATTTCATTTGAAAGGAGAAGAGTGTTAGGTTTACAAATAAATTTTACAAATTAATGTGACATAGCATGATTAGGTTTTTCAAAATTTGAATTTATCTTATATCTAATCATATTGTGTTACATCAATTTGTAAAATTTTTTCTGTAAAATTTGTTTATAAGCCTAACATTCCTCTTGAAATGAAAAAAAAATCAATTTAATTGTTTTAAGAGGATATTTGTGTCCAAATGAGAAATAGAGTCTAGAAATGACAAAATTGCCTCCTAAAAACAACTAACTTGTTCCTCTCCATTGCAAATGAAATGGAGAGAATCTAAGTCCCTTCTTTTGAGAAACACTATTTTTCTTTTTCCTGTTCAATTCACGTCAAATTCTATCCATTTTTTTTTTGGGTCAAATTTACCATTAAATATGTAGAACTTGCATATGGGTGTTATAAATAAATCTAATAGTAAATTTGAAAAAGAGTTGGATAAGAGATGAACAAAATAGTTGAAAAAATAGCAGGTCTCTCTTCTTTTTATAACACAATTAATTAGCCATTATTTCCTCCAATAGAGAGATAATTCACAATTTGTCTAAAAACTTCTTTACATCTTCGTACGCTCACTTATACAGACATTCAGAGGGAAACTATAGATTGATTTTTTGAATCTACAGCTATGTTTGGCAAGAGCCAGGCCCGGCATTGTTCCAGCTACAGTGCCAACTGACACGTGGCAGCAGAAATTGATTTTTTTTTTTATCTATTTAAAAAAAAAAAAAAGAAAGAGGAGAACGCTGGGGTGGTTCCGGCCAAAATGGGGTGGCCGGACCACCCCATTTTTGGCCAAAGGGGTGGCTGGAGCCACCCCTGGCTGATCTGGGGGTGGTCGAACCACCCCTGTGGCCAAGGGGGTGGTCCGGCCACCCCCTTGGCCAAAAAAAAAAAAAAAAAAAAAAAAAGGGAACTGAGTGCATTTGGGGGTGGCCGGACCACCCCCAAGGGGCTGGGGGTGGTCCGGCCACCCCCAAATGCACTCAGTTCCCTTTTTTTTTTTTTTTTTTTGGCCACCCCCTTGGCCACGGGGGTGGTTCGACCACCCCCAGATCGGCCAGGGGTGGCTCCAGCCACCCCCTTGGTCAAAAATGGGGTGGTCCGGCCACCCCATTTTGGCCGGAACCACCCCAACGTTCTCCTCCTTTTTTTTTTTTTTTTTTTTTTAATATTTTGATTTAAAAAAAAAAAAATTAAGATAAAAAAATCAATTTCTGCTGCCACGTGTCAGTTGGCACTGTAGCTGGAACAGTGCAGTGCCGGACCCGGCTCTTGCCAAACATAGCTTAGATTAATGGCTGCACTTGATTCTCTGAATTCCAACTCTCTTATTTTTTTTTATCTATTTTTTATTTTTTTATTTTTTTCCTTTCGAATTGCACGCAAAAAGTGCATTTATATACCACCCAAAGAAGAAGTCGAAGTCAATAACATAATATTAACTACAGCACCATTAAAGGATTACAATCAAGAAGTTAAGAAGTTTCGATTCCCCCACTTTTTTTTTTCTGGACTACAGAAGAGAGCTATACAAGATTACAGTGCACATCATATATAACTTCTAGAGTCCATCAATAATGACTAATACAAAAGAAGATCAATCACCTCCCACTTGCCTCTTCCAGGAGTCTTCCACAATCAATTCATCGACTTCCCAGTCTTCATAACTGGAAAAAAATTCATGGAAACAAGACAGAAAAGAACAAAAAAAGAAAAAAGAAGCATGTATTAGACCCATGCCCAAAAGTAAAGGCAGCATCCACGGATAGTCATCGAGCCACACTTGTCAAATATTTTTTTCTTTAACTTAAAACCGTAATTTTTAGCTTTAGCTAGAAACCAAATTTCCACTAAATCAGGAAAAAAAAAACATGGAAACTTTGAATTGAGAACCTTACCTTCCATCGGGCAGGTAGCGGCGAATGGTGAAGGGTACCTTCCTCTCCCGAAGCTCCTTCATTGCAATCTGAAAAGGTTGGATAAATGAGATATTACTAACTGCTTTCAATACAACAGAGAAACACAATTAATCAGCTAAAAGAATTATGGCATGAAAGATTTCACCATTCTTATCTACGAACATATTAGACTTCTCCTATTATGTTCATCACACACCATATAATGGGAAACTCCACTTTCATCATCCTATAGCAGTGGAGCTATTCTAGACAGATATTGGTTTATCAAATAAGAATGGTGGTGTACTATTAGATAATTTAGTTAAATGCAAAGTCCAATATGGATACCACTAGTTTGTTTCAAATCAAAAAGAGGACTTCTTGGACCTATTCTAGACTGACATTGGCTTGAGGAATAAGAATAGTGGAATACTAGCAGATAATTTAGCAACCTGCAAAGTTCAATATAGATATGCTATTTTGTTTCAAATAAAAAAGAGAACTTCTTGGACCTATTCTTGACAAAAAGAAAAAAAGAAAAAAAAAAGATACAGAACCAACAGTTAGCCGATGAAAGCAACAATGTCAACATTATGCATATCAAGCCTTTACATGCAAAAGAGATGAGGTTCAATGTCTGAATGCAGCAAACCATGAGTTTAGCAATAATTATCGAGCCTAATAAAGGTCTGGTTGCATGAATATATAAGATGAAAGAACGAGATGAAGGTTCTGCTATTAAAATTTAATCCAACAAAGCTTTTTCAGGAAAGTGCCATCAGTTAGCTGTTAAATAATCTAACCTCGAGTGGGTCAGTTTCACCCTCCAACTCAACCATCACAGGCGCATTCATGCTGCTCACCAAGAAGGAAAATGATATCATATTATGGAATCAACCCAACTAGACAGCAAAATTTTAGACTGATAGGTTATGAAAAGAAAACCTGATCTGGAGAGCGCGGGTTCCCAAGATTCTGGCACGCTCATACTTTGTCATATATTTTGAGGTCTTACGAGGGCGCTGTACCGGTTGCTGCTCTTCTTTCTCCTCAGTTTCAACAGGATCTCCAGCAACGTCTTCATTGTTATTATTCTCTACTTCTTCCTCAGCACCTTCCTGCCCATCATTCAGGTAATATGTTAATCAACTGTTTTAATGAAAGGAAATAAAAAAAAAAAACCCATAAAAATTTAGTTCATCATATTCTTCCAGGAAGCAAAAATGACTCGTTACTTCAATCTCAGGTTCCACTGGTTCATCCTCATATCTGCAGCCAAACATTTTGTTAATATTTGAATCTGATTTTTCCCTAAGCATAATACGTATATATTGATTTCCCATCATTTTATCTTATTATTAGTGAGGATGATCATAGCTACAGGCAATTCTATGTATTGGTGTTGTAGTTGGGTTCTTTCAAGCATTGATAGAGAGAAAAAAGAGAGGCAGATATTCTATCCATTAAAATAGAAAATGAAAGGCTTATTTTTCTTTCACGTGGTTTTGCACAGGACTCATGCCTCATGCCTGAAGGCTGTCTAAATCATAGTTGGATTTTAGAATTGGAGCGTTTAAATCATTTGAATCAGAGTTTTGATATTAAGCACACCTTTCAAACATTGTATCCATTTCAAATAATTATGCATATGTTCATGTAATTAATTTCATCTCAGAAAGAAGAAAAAAAAGTAATTCATTTCCCATAGTACTCTTTACCACACCCCATAAGCTAATGCTAGCTGTAGTACCCATGATCTTTACTTGATATCAGCTTTGTAAAGCAATGAGTGACGTTTCATAGTTTCTATTCTCAGCAAGGTATTGGTGTTTCTCATGATAACTGGCATGAAAGAGTCTTTCCAAAAAGATACAAATTCACTTCAAAGAGGCGTCTCAATGTGAGTTTATACAATTCATATAATGGAATATTGCACCAAATTAAGATCCTGACGGCTACTACCACAATTACCCACCTAAATTAATAGGCAAATAACTGTGTTTTACCTGTAAGTGCACGAGGTCAACATGGTAGTATAGTGTGCAAATACGGGGTCATTCCCATGAGGATTGCTGAATCTTGTCTAAATTAAATTCCCAAAGTAAAATAAAACAAAAATTGGATTTGAATTGATAATGATAAAAAGGTAGGGCTTTGATATCCACCGCTAATGATATTAAGTTAATATATCAATATGCCAATGTTTTGATCAAGTTATATCTATCTAATGTTTGTCAACCTAAGGGCATGGGTGTATACTCCTTAAGCTATAGATTTCCCTAAGCAATGAGTTAGGCATGGGTGTATACTCTAATTCTTTTATTTCCTAAAGGATTTAGTTTGAGTGTATACTAAGTTGTTCTTTAGGAAAACATATATTCTGTGAAAATCGACAAACACATGAGGCCTAGCTAGGGCATGGGTGTATACTCCCGGTTCCCCATGTTGATTAACCCAAGAACCCGGCGTTGATTACTTTTGTTACTTATGTTAAACCCATGACTCGGTCATCCAAATTGATTTAACTAACTAGTCTATACCACATGCATATAATGGCCAGTCACATATATATGAGGAATTCATGAAAACAGGATTTAATCAAGTTAAATATCACAACATGATCATCACAAAGGTGCCAATACTGAAATATTAAATAAGCATAATTAGGGCTTCAATCTAGCCCTCCTAAAGAGTTAGTTACACATAATTAAAATAAAAGACAAAAGAAAAAGTAAAGAAAGAACCGAAAACCGCTCCTAGAAGTAGCCTCCAATTCCTCTCCCCAAAGTTGTTCCCTTCAAATTTTGTCTCATAAATTGTCTATTTAATTGTGAGGCTTAGAGGTCTATTTATAGAGCTTAGGAGAGCCCTAGAAGCCCTAGTAATCCTAAGAATTTCGGAGATTTAAGTCGAAGTCCAATTAGGATAAGAAAACCTAAGTCCAAATCGGAATAGGATTCGCTCAAAATTGCGGTCCCATCTTGCGGGGCAATTTTGGCCTTGCGGTGCTCCGAATTGGGAAAATGCTATTTCAAAATTATTTGTATAATTTTGAGTTAGCTTTCCAATGCCACTTGAATCACCTCAATCGGATATTTGAGCTGAAAGTTATGGGTCATAATACCGAGAGATATGCAGAATCCAATTTTTGCCTCCAATCCGATTTTGACTATTATTTGAGAAATTCCGATTTACTCATTTCCTTTATTTGATTAAACTTAACCATATTGGCTAAGCTTAATCATATCTTCTAGGTCTTCCCAATTTGCCCTTTAAGCTTTGAACTCTTCCAGAAACGCTTTCTTTTCTTCAAAAACCTATAAAACAAAGAAAATACAAAAATGAAGTAAAATTGCATAAATTAACTAAAATTAAAGGATTAAAACATGTAAGTGATGTGTGTCAAATATTGCATATTTTGACCCCTTAATTTACTTGTGTTAATCCTTTAGCTGTGTTATTATCTGATGTTCTGTATTAGTTTTGTGTTTTTAGTATTTTATAGGTGTTGAAGAAAAACTACTTTTTGGAAGAAAACATACTTTGAGAAGACCTAGATGATGTGGTTAAGTTTAACCAAATCCAAGAAATAGGTAAATCGGATTAAGGATAAGATTAGATAAAATTTCGAATTGGATTCAAATTCAGATTCTACACGTCTCAGTATTTTGATCATAACTTTTCGCCCACATATCCGATTGATGTGATTCAAGTGGCGTTGGAAAGCTAACTCAAAATAATACAATTCATTGTGAAATAGGATTTTCCTAATTCGGACGTTTACTATTCCAAAATCGTCCCGTAATTAAATGGTACAAACCTGGACGAATTGTATCCGATTTCAACTTGTAAAACCCTAAGTTTTAGGTCTATAAATAGGGAATTATCAGATTAGTTGGGGGGGCTACGAATTTGAAGATTGCAGAGGAGAAAGAAGAGAGTTTAAAATTTTCCTAACTTTTGAATCTCTACTTTGTGATTCCTAACATGAGAGGCTAAACCTTCAACTAAGGTTGAAGATGAAGCCTCACTTATGATTAGCAACTTTGTTTCATGTATGTAATATTTCCCAATTTAATGGTTTAATTGCTCTATTGTTTTACTTTTAATCAATTGGATTGAATAACTCTTGGATATCTTTTGTGATTCAAGGATACACTTGATGATTTAAGATTATTCAATACAATTGATTGCTTGGTTTTCTTTGTTAAAAATTGGATTTCCTCTATGATTTATTCTCTGGATACAATTGATGTTTTGATAAAGATTGGATATTTTCTTGTGATTTACGGATACAGTTAATGATTTGATCGAATATTGGATTTCTTTTGTGATTTGGGTTATGAATGGATACATGAGATCTTTTGATTAATTCTTTGAAGCAATAGTAAAACAAACTTAAGATTTATATGTGAGAACTTTGGGGAATATTATAGATCATGAAATTATGTTGTTATAAATTTGTGAGTGCGGATTCCGAAACCTTAGTGCTTCATCATAAGATTTCAATCACTTTAAATTGCTCATGCTTTTGCTTTTTCATTCAAACAAAAAAATCTCTCAAAAATTTGGAACTAGACTAGGATTTAATTAATTTAGATTTAAAATTGCTTTCAAGAATACAATTCCCTATGGGTTCGATCTCGCACTTGCAATTTATTAACTACAATTGATTCGTGCACTTGCGAGTTAAATAAATTTACACAACAGTAAGTTAAGGGCTAAAAATATGAATATTTTGATACTTAACAATCTCCTCCTCACAATGGTCGACAAATCACCTAGAGCTAATATACGTAAAGCAAAAGAGAGTTTGTGGACTAGATTAGGAATTGGGTTCACAAGCCTACAAGCAGTATGATTTCTGCTGCGGTTAATGGGGGGAGCTGTTAGAAGGCTTCAAAGTTGGTAATACTACTTTTTCTCATCTTCTGTTTGCCAATGACACCTTGATTTTTTGCAATGCTATGCCCGCCCAGTTATGTTATTTGCGAAGTGTGTTTCTACTGTTTAAAGTTGCCTTCGGTTTGAAGGTTAACTTGGCCAAGTCGGTTTTAATTCCGGTGGGAATGTGGATCAAGTGGGAATGTCAGCCGATATCTCAGGGTGTGGGGTTGCCACTGTGGCAATGAAGTACCTTGGTCTTCCATTGGGGGCTTCCTATAAGGCTAAGCTAGGGGTGTAAACAAGTCGAGCCTGAGCGAGCTTCCTTTGTTCGGTCTTGGCTCATTTAAATTTTATTCAAGCTCGAACTCGAGCCGAGCTCAAGGGCGAGCCAAAAAATCAAGCTCGAGCTCATAACAAGTTGAGTCAAGCTAGCTCGCAAGCTGGCTCTTATATTGAATTTAATTTTTTTTATAAATTTATACTTCAAGTACTCTTAAATGGCTCAAGAAGCCAGTTTGCATATGAGCATTTGCTTAGCCTAGCTAGCCGAGTATAAAGCCTGAGTCAATACATCAAGGCACTTGGTTTTGAAGAGAGGATATACATCCTTTTATAGATAAGCAAACTTGGGAATTAATGTTTTCTTAGCAATGTAGGACAAGTTCACAGGTTGTATTCAGACTGTAGTGGGACAACGATCCTTACAAAAAAAGTATTTTTTCAATGTCTCTCTCTCTCTCTTAATCTCCCTCACAAATCGCAACGCATCTTCCACCCCAACTCTCATTTCCCATTCTCTCACTCTCGCTCACCAATTTTTTGTTAAAAAAATTATATACATATATTTGTTATATGTGTGTGTGTGTTCGAGCCTGCTTTGTTTAATATTCAAGCCAGGATTTGTGTTCACGAAGTACCTCATTTAATAATCGAGTCGAGCATGAGCCGATCTCGAGCTCACTTATGAACACCCCTAGCTAAGCATATTTGGGATGGCGTTATCGAGAAGTTCGAACATCGGTTGAACAGTTGGAAAATGTTGTATCTGTTGAAAGGTGGTAGGGTCACCCTTATCGAGAATACCCTTGCTAATTTGCCCACATACTACTTGTCTCTCTTTCATATCCCGGTGATTGTTGCTAAGCACATTGAAAAGTTATAGCGCAATTTTTTATGGGGTGGTATAGGTGGAGAGTTCAAGTACCACTTGGTGAATTGGTCGAAGGTTTGTCCTCCGATTAATGAGGAAGGGTTGGGTATCATAAATTTAATGGTGTTCAACCACACTCTTTTAGGCAAATGGTTGTGGCGCTATGGGATTGAGAGAGATGCTTGGTGGAGAGTTGTGATAGATTTGAAGTTTGGCAGCTTATGGGGTGGGTGGTGTTCTCTTGAGCTTGGAGGAGCTTTTGGGGTGGGGTTGTGAAAGAACATCAGGAAAGGGCGGGAGACTCTCAAAGGCTTTACTAGACATGAGGTGGGGGATGGGACTAGGATTAGCTTTGTGGTGCGGAGATACAATTCTTAAGGTAGCCTTTCTAGTTTTATTTGGTATTGCTTGTGCGAAGGATGCCTCAGTTGCGGCTAATATGGAGCTATTGGGTGGTTCCAATCAGTGGAATGTGAGATTTTCTAGAGAGGCACATGATTAGGAGTTAGAAGTCTTTGCCTCCTTTCTTCAGGTATTGCATTCAGTCAAAGTGAGACGAGGGTGTGAAGATAGATTGTGGTGGATTTCCTCCAAAAGAGGTCTTTTCAAGGTCAAGTCCTCTTACTCCTTGGCTTCTATTGAAGGTAGGTGCTTCACATGGAAGAGTGTGTGGTAGATGTAGGCTCCCCCGAAGGCGGTTTTTTTTGCGTGGTCGGCGGCTCTGGGTAAAATCCTGACCTTAGATAATCTCAGAAAGTGGCATGTTATTGTGATGAATAGATGTTGCATGTTTAAGAGAAGTGAGGAGATAGTGGACCATCTTCTTCTTCATTGTAAGGTAGCTTATGCTTTGTGGAGGGCCATCTTTAGTCGTTTTGGGATGTCTTGGGTTATGCCTAGACGGATTTTCGATCTATTTGCCCGTTGGTGGTCTTCTGGAAGGCGGAGCACTGCTGTCTGAAAGATGGTGCCTACTTGCCTCTTTTTGTGTTTATGGAGGGAAAGGAACAATAGGTGCTTTGAGGACTTGGATAGGTCATTGAAGGATATCTTATCCTCTTGATTTTAAAAATTGTATCTTTGGACTGTAGCGTTTGTGTCCCCGTTGTCGATTAGTTACGATGATTTTCTTGTTCTCTTTTCCCTTTCTAGTTAGGTGATTCCTCTTGTATACTCTATGTGTACATTGGGGTACCTTATGCTTTTAATAAAATTGGTTATTACTTATCATAATAAAACCTACAAGCCAAGTCAACTGCAAGTAAACAGTAACAAGCATAAGAGCATCAGGGCAAAGCCGACGACCAAAATGGTCAGATGCGAAGTGAAATTGTTTGGCCAAAAAATTTACAAGTTTGTGCAAAACTTCGAGGCAATCATGTCGGCGGGTGGCAAAAAGTGATTCGAGTTCGTTTGCCCCCGTATCTTCACTAACCAACGATAACTTTTTCTTAAAGTTTACAAGAGCCCCGATCCCGGCCGGAACGACTCGAATTTCTTTGTGCCACCCGCTGACGTGATCGGCTCGAAGCACTGAACACGCTCGTAAAATTTCGGAGAAATCGGACGAGATTGTACTTTTACAATTAGGACTGAAGCCCTAGGCCGAACAAAATGGTCAGATGCAAAGCAAAATTGTTTTGCCCAAAAATTTATGAGCTTGTGCAGAACTTCGAGGCAATCATGTCGGTGGGTGGCAAAAAGTGATTCGAGTTCGTTTGCCCCTGTATCTTCACTGACGAACGATAACTTTTTCTTAAAGTTAACAAGAGCCTCGATCGAGGCCGGAACGACTCAAATTCTTCGTGCCACCCGCCAACATGATCGCCTCGAAGCACTGACCATGCTCGTAAAATTTCGGGCAAATTGGACGAGGTTGTATTTTTTCACAACTAGGACCGAAACCCTAGGGCGAACAAAATGGTCAGATGTGAAGCGAAATTGTTTGGCCCAAAAATTTACGAGCTTGTGCAGAACTTCGAGGCAATCATGTCGGCGGGTGGCAAAAAGTGATTCGAGTTCGTTTGCCCCCGTATCTTCACTAACGAACGATAACTTTTTCTTAAAGTTAACAAGAGCCCTGATCGCGGCCGGAACGACTCGCATTTTTTCGTGCCACCCGCCAACAAGATCGCCTCGAAGCACTGAGCATGCTTGTAAAATTTCGGACAAATCAGACGAGGTTGTATTTTTTCTCAACTAGGACCGAAACCCTAGGCCGAACAAAATGGTCAGATGCGAAGCGAAATTGTTTGGCCCAAAAATTTACGAGCTTGTGTAGAACTTCGAGGCAATCATGTCGGCGGGTGGTAAAAAGTGATTCGAGTTCGTTTGCCCCCGTATCTTCACTGACGAACGATAACTTTTTTTGAAAGTTAACAAGAGCCTCGGTCGAGGCTGGAACGACTCAAATTTCATTGTGCCATCGGCCAACATGATCGCCTCGAAGCACTGAGCATGCTCGTAAAATTTCGGGCCAAACAATCTCTTCAGTTTATGACGCTTAGTCTCTTCTCAGTACTTCATCTCTCCCAAATTCTTCGTATTCTCAACTATCTTCCTTACTCTCCTAAATATGGCAGCATCATCGTCATCCGTTAACAACATCGATTTGAATGCTGCTCCTGCAGCACAACCCATTGTTATTCGTAACGTGCAACCGGATGTGCTTGTTGTTCCCCCTGAAGTGCCTGCTATTCATCCCGTTGTACCTATTGCACACCCTAATGAACCTGCTACATATCCTGACGTATGGCAGCCAACTTTTGCCTTTGACAATTGTCCTATCACTATTCACGATTCTGTCATGCTCCACGATTCTACTGCTGTAGCGGTGGCCAAAGGTTTTGTAATTCCACCGGATCAAACATTGTTAGCTGATAGATCAGATACTGATGCTATTAATGATTCATTGGCGTTCAGTATCCAAGATGCTGCTTCAGTTTCTGACATGGCACGACGTTTGAGTGCCAGAGTTGCTGAGCTGAAAGTCTTAAGAAAACAAATTGGGGTCTTACAGCGACTACTCAAATACTACAAACGAAGACACGTGGATTTGAAGCAGGAGAATTCTCAGCTAAAAAAGATGGTGTTATCTTATGCGGAATACATGGGACCAAAGATGCTAGAAATGGAGAAGAATACCGAACATCTCCAGCGACAGTACGATAAACTCTGGGTCGATGTCCAGGGGTGTTGCAAGTCTTTCCGCACAAGATCTAGTCGGGTACCTCATTATAACTAAATATTCTCTTTGTTAATTCAATTATATAAATATATGCGATTCTGCTCACACTAGGTTTTCTCTGTGCAGAAATAATATTCCCAGAGCAGTTCTGTGGAATCATCTGCTCATCATTACCACATGTCTCTTTATACAGCAATTTTTTTTTTTGTTTTTTTTGTTTACCATGGACACAGGTGTGTAATATTATAAGAAGCTTGTTTTCCAACCATTTCTTTTCGTAATCATCCAGTACTCATTCAATATTCATTATGTGATCATTCTGTCATTGAAATAACTTCCTTTAAACAAACAATTTGTTTAACAAGTTAATCACTTCAATAAAACATCTAAGTATGCATCATCA
Organism: Corylus avellana; assembly: GCF_965113065.1. Lineage (NCBI taxonomy): Eukaryota > Viridiplantae > Streptophyta > Magnoliopsida > Fagales > Betulaceae > Corylus > Corylus avellana. Next base: position 14,589,147 of record NC_142495.1, on the reverse strand, counting down.
CATGTTATCAACCTCTAAAATACCTGAATATCATTGAACATATATCTTATAAAGGAAATTTAGATCATATCACTATATTATATTGTCTTTCAACTTTTACCTTTATGCTTCAAAATACCTCAAGAATAATAATCCATCATCTTTTCCTCATGAAAGAAAATTATATTAAAAGCTTTGGCATGTAACTAAAATTCTCATAACACAGTACCTACTAATGCCTCAAAATTTAAATATTGTTCATAGCCTAGGAGCACTAATTCAGCCTCAAAACTTTAAGCGTCACTTCAATATAGTTTATCTCAATTACATAAAACCTAACACCTTAAATTCTAAGAATCACCTCAAAGATTTCATAAATTGTACCTTAAAGTCATCACGATCATCCACAAGTATCAAAATCCTTAAACCACAAATGTAAATATCAAAATATTTTATAGATTCTAGGGTATACCTCATTTGCATTTATCCCTGCAATACTTAGGCATTCACTTCAGGTTACTACGTAATCCCTATTCACCAATCTATATATTACCACATTAATCATAGTGTCATTATTGTCATCAACTAAACCTTAGTCATTACCAAAAACTCATATAAACTCTTATATCATTAATTCAGCTCAAGAATCATTTCACAACCGACATCCATAAGACCATTCGTTACCAAGTCATTTACACAATTTATCTCACAACCTAAATCCATAAAATCATTTTGTCACCAAGTTAATTACACAAATCATTTTGCAACTTAAATCTATAAAATCATCATACAATTTTTTTTTTTTTTTTTTTTAAAAAATCATGATCAATAATCTATTCCAGATCCTCAAGACACCTTAAAATATACTCTTATTGATCGATACTCAAGAAATTGCCGTAAATCCAAATGGGCAGATACTATAGATCACAACCTATTTATAAAAGAAAATCCATCTTCGTCATTAGCTTGATCACAATAATAAAATCCTCCAAATTAATCAAACTAAGATGATTTTTTTTTTTTTTTTAAACCAAAAATTATCCCTTAGAAAATGCCCATGCATCATTTATTAGAGACCACTCAAAAATACATACTCTACTTGGCTGGAATGTGGCTTCCCATTACCCCCCCCCCCCCCCCCCATTTTTTTTTTTTTTGAAAAGTCTGCCAGAACCTTATAACATTTGCTCTGATACCAAAATTGTAACATGCAAAGATCTATAAGGTCTATCAGAGTACTTGATTTTAAAAGGTACGATAAATGTATAAAACATTCTTCAAAAGATTTTATTACAAGCAAAATTAGAAAACATTAAACTTTAGTTGCGGAATATCATATTATTACAATAACTGATATGAAAAGACTTTGAAAATTAATAATTATTCCCGTCCCCATTCCGGCCTCCTATTCCAGCGTCCTTTCTACCTGAAAACAAGAAATAAAACTGAATGAGCCCAAAGGGGGCCTAGCAAGTAACATCCACAACCATAAATAGTTTTACTCCTTGTTCTCAGTTTTGAAAATCGTTTTCGCAAATAAATATACTTTTAGCCATAATAATATATGTATGTACGGTTGCATCTCCCGTAGCATATACATACTATTATATCTAGTAATAGATCATCGTCGAAAATCGTCTTTATAAATCATCATCATAATGCATCATTATAAATCATCATTGTAAATCATCATTGTAAGTCGTCATAATATATCATCGTTTAAATTATATTATCATTTTCTCATATTAGGGCCCATGTACACTGTTACCCCTGTGTACGAGGGTTGCGGGTCCTGTGACCATGGCACTGAACTGAGGCCTCAGCCATGCCCGACTGTCAATTAACTCTTTCTCTTGGTGCACTCAACGGTCTGTTGATGGAATACCACCTTCTGGCATAGCCTCCTTCAGTGGTTTCGCCTCCATCCGAGTATCGGTACCGAACTCATCTCATCTTATCTTGGGGCCAAAAAAAATACTCTCCTCCATACATGTGCCCTCATTTCTTGTATTTTTCTTTGTACTTCTATTTGATGCATCTTAGGGCAACATGTAGGAGGGTTTATCATCATTCTTCTTTCTTATAAGCATCCTCATTTCTCAACTTTCTTTCCTACAAAATGGAAACTTTTCCAAATATAAACTTGTTGTACTTAGAAAGCATTTAAAGAAATATAAACTTTCTAAATAATTCTTTTAAAAATCCTTCATGCATGCAATATATTTCCATGACAGGTAAATAAAATAATCATTTACAGTTTGATACAAGAATGTATAAATAGCATGACATGAAGTAATTTTAGAAGGGGTAGTGAATTTACTTACTTCTAGAATGAAGCTAAAAGTGGTCTAAAGGATCTAGTTGCTCCAATCTGACTAACACCACTAGTATATCTTTTGAAACTAATTTCTCGAGTCCGTTCTCTCTCGTGTTCTTTCTTTCTTGCAACGCTTTGTCTCGCCCTTTCTCTCTCTATTTCGTGTAAACACTTAGAGAAAGAAGAAAGACCGAGTAGAAAACGGAAGAAGGAAGAATATGTGGAAGAGAAGGGAGAGGAGTAGTGAAATTTGTGAAGGGTGAGGACTCTATTTATAGGAAACCATCTCCATCTACCAATCTTCATCTACAAACCTTCATCCACTAATCTCCATCTATAAATCTCCATCTACTAGTACTTATCTATAAATCTCCATCTACTAGTATCCATCAATAAATCTCCATCTACTAGTACTTATCTATAAATCTTCACCTACTAGTATCCATCTATAAAATCTTCACCTACTAATACCCATATATAAATCTCCATTCTACTAGTATCCATCTATAAATCTACCCTCCTTCTACTAATACTATTATACCTACCATTGACTATTCTACCTTCCCTTACTATTCTACCTTCCATTTTACTATTCCATCTACCAACACTATTATACCTTCCTTTATCCATCTACAATTCTACCCTCCTTCTACTAATACTATTATACTTACCATTGACTATTCTACTTTCCCTTACTATTCTACCTTCCATTTTACTATTCCATCTACCAACACTATTATATCTACATTTATCCATCTACAATTTTTCTTACCATTTACTATCCTCTTATTTAACCAATTACCATTCTCTAATTACCACTCTCTGTAATATCATAAATTTCCCCAGAATTAAAATCATAGGCTAAAATGGATATCAAAATAACATCATCATCAAAATAATCTATTTAAATAACTTTGAAAATTTCGGGGCGCTACAGAAACCCTAGGCCGAACAAAATGGTCAGATGCGAAGCAAAATTGTTTGGCCCAAAAATTTACGAGCTTGTGCAGAACTTCGAGGCAATCATGTCGGCGGGTCGCAAAAAGTGAATCGAGTTTGTTTGCCCCCGTATCTTCACTAACGAACGATAACTTTTTCTGAAAGTTAACAAAAGCCCCAATCGAGGCCGGAACAACTCGAATTTCTTCGTGTCACCCGCCGATGTGATCGCCTCGAAGCACTGAGCATGCTCGTAAAATTTCAGACAAATCGAACTAGGTTGTATTTTTTTACAACTAGGACTGAAACCCGAGGCCGAACAAAATGGTCAGATGCAAAGCGACATTGTTTGGCCCAAAAATTTACGAGCTTGTGCAGACCTTAGAGCCAATCATGTCGGCGGGTGGCAAAAAGTGATTTGAGTTCGTTTGCCCTCGTATCTTCACTAACCAACGATAACTTTTTCTTCAAGTTTACAAGAGCCCCGATCCCGGCCGGAACGACTCGAATTTCTTTGTGCCACCCGCTGACATGATCAGCTCGAAGCACTGAACACGCCCGTAAAATTTCAGAGAAATCGGACGAGATTGTACTTTTACAATTAGGACCGAAGCCCTAGGCCGAACAAAATGGTCAGATGCAAAGCGAAATTGTTTGGCCCAAAAATTTATGAGCTTGTGCAGAACTTCGAGGCAATCATGTCGGCGGGTGGCAAAAAGTGATTCGAGTTCGTTTGCCCCCGTATCTTCACTAACGAACGATAACTTTTTCAGAAAGTTAATAAGAGCCTCGATCGAGGCCGGAACGACTCGAATTTCTTCGTGCCACCCGCCAACATTATCGCCTCGAAGCACTGAGCATGCTCGTAAAATTTCAGACAAATCGAAATAGGTTGTATTTTTTCACAACTAGGATCGAAACCCGAGGCCGAACAAAATGGTCAGATGCAAAGCGACATTGTTAGGCCCAAAAATTTACGAGCTTGTGCAGAACTTAGAGCCAATCATGTCTGCGGGTGGCAAAAAGTGATTCGAGTTCGTTTTCCCCCGTATCTTCACTAACCAACGATAACTTTTTCTTAAAGTTTACAAGCGCCCGGATCCCGGCCGGAACGACTCGAATTTCTTTGTGCCACCCGCTGACATGATCGGCTCGAAGCACTGAACATGCCCGTAAAATTTCGAAGAAATCGGACGAGATTGTACTTTTACAATTAGGACCGAAATCCTAGGCCGAACAAAATGGTCAGATACAAAGCGAAATTGTTTGGCCGAAAAATTTATGAGCTTGTGCAGAACTTCGAGGCAATCATGTTGGCGGGTGGCAAAAAGTGATTCGAGTTCGTTTGCCCCCGTATCTTCACTGACGAACGATAAATTTTTCTGAAAGTTAAAAAGAGGCTCGATCGAGGCCGGAACGACTCAAATTTCTTCGTGCCACCCGCCAACATGATCGCCTCGAAGCACTGAGCATGCTCTTAAAATTTCGGGCAAATCGGACGAGGTTGTATTTTTTCACAACTAGGACTGAAACCCTAAGGAGAACAAAATGGTCAGATGCGAAGCGAAATTGTTTGGCCCAAAAATTTACGAGCTTGTTCAGAACTTCGAGGCAATCAGGTCGGCGGGTGGCAAAAAGTGATTCGAGTTCGTTTGCGCTCGTATCTTCACTAACGAACGATAAGTTTTTCTGAAAGTTAACGAAATCCCTGATCGAGGCCGGAACGACTCAAATTTCTTCGTGGCACCTGCCGACATGATCGCCTCGAAGCACTGAGCATGCTCTTAAAATTTCAGACAAATCGAACTAGGTTGTATTTTTTCACAAGTAGGACTGAAACCCGAGGCCGAACAAAATGGTCAGATGCAAAGCGACATTGTTTGACACAAAAATTTACGAGCTTGTGCAGAACTTAGAGCCAATCATGTCGGCGGGTGGCAAAAAGTGATTCGAGTTCATTTGCCCCCGTATCTTCACTAACCAACGATAACTTTTTCTTAAAGTTTACAAGAGCCCCGATCCCGGCCGGAACGACTCGAATTTCTTTGTGCCACCCGCTGACATGATCGGCTCGAAGCACTGAACACGCCTGTAAAATTTCGAAGAAATCGGACGAGATTGTACTTTTACAATTAGGACCGAAGCCCTAGGCCGAACAAAATGGTCAGATGCAAAGCGAAATTGTTTGGCCCAAAAATTTATGAGGTTGTGCAGAACTTCGAGGCAATCATGTCGGCGGATGGCAAAAAGTGATTCGAGTTCGTTTGCTCCCGTATCTTCACTGACGAACGATAACTTTTTCTGAAAGTTAAAAAGAGCCTCAATCGAGGCCGGAACGACTCAAATTTCTTCGTGCCACCCGCCAACATGATCGCCTCGAAGCACTAAGCATGCTCGTAAAATTTCGGGCAAATCGGACGAGGTTGTATTTTTTCACAACAAGGACCGAAACCATAGGGCGAACAAAATGGTCAGATGCAAAGCGAAATTGTTTGGCCCAAAAATTTACGAGCTTGTTCAGAACTTCAAGGCAATCAGATCGGCGGGTGGCAAAAAGTGATTCGAGTTCGTTTGCCCTCGTATCTTCACTAACGAACGATAAGTTTTTCTGAAAGTTAACAAAATCCCTGATCGAGGCCGGAACGACTCAAATTTCTTCGTGGCACCCGCCGACATGATCGCCTCGAAGCACTGAGCATGCTCGTAAAATTTCAGACAATCGAACTAGGTTGTATTTTTTCACAACAAGGACCAAAACCCGAGGCCGAACAAAATGGTCAGATGCAAAGCGACATTGTTTCGCCCAAAAATTTACGAGCTTGTTTAGAACTTCGAGGCAATCATGTTGGCGGGTGGCAGAAAGTGATTCGAGTTCGTTTGCCCTCGTATCTTCACTAACGAACGGTAACTTTTTCTGAAAGTTAACAAAAGCCTCGATCGAGGCTGGAACGACTCGAATTTCTTCGTGGCACCCGCCGACATGATTGCCTGGAAGCACTGAGCATGCTCTTAAAATTACAGACAAATCGAAATAGGTTGTATTTTTTCACAACGAGGACCAAAACCCGAGGCCGAAAAAAATGGTCAGATGCAAAGCAAAATTGTTTGGCCCGAAAATTTATGAGCTTGTGCAGCACTTCGAGGCAATCATGTCGGCGGGTGTAAAAAAGTGATTTGAGATCGTTTGCCCCTGTATCTTCACTAACGAATGATAACTTTTTCTGAAAGTTAACAAAATCCCTCGATCGAGGCCAGAACGACTTAAATTTCTTCGTGGCACCCGCCCACATGATCGCCTCGAAGCATTGAGCATGCTCGTAAAATTTTAGACAAATCGAACTAGGTTGTATTTTTTCACAACAAGGACCGAATCCCTAGGCCGAACAAAATGGTCAGATGCAAAGCGAAATTGTTTGGCCCAAAAATTTATGAGCTTGTGCAGAACTTCGAGGCAATCATGTCGGCGGGTGGCAAAAAGTGATTCGAGTTCGTTTGCCCCCGTATCTTCACTAACGAACGGTAACTTTTTCAGAAAGTTAACAAGAGCCTCGATCGAGGCTGGAACGACTCGAATTTCTTCGTGCCACCCGCCAACATGATCGCCTCGAAGCACTGAGCATGCTCGTAAAATTTCAGACAAATCGAACTAGGTTGTATTTTTTCGCAACTAGGACCGAAACCCGAGGCCGAACAAAATGGTCAGATGCAAAGCGACATTGTTTGGCCCAAACAATTACGAGCTTGTGCAGAACTTAGAGCCAATCATGTCGGCGGGTGGCAAAAAGTGATTCGAGTTCGTTTGCTCCCGTATCTTCACTGACGAACGATAACTTTTTTTGAAAGTTAACAAGAGCCTCGATCGAGGCCGGAATGACTCAAATTTCTTCGTGCCACCCGCCAACATGATCGCCTCGAAGTATTGAGCGTGGTCGTAAAATTTCGGGCAAATCGGATGAGGTTGTATTTTTTCACAACTAGGACCGAAACCTTAGGCCGAAGAAAATGGTTAGATGCGTAGCGAAATTATTTGGCCCAAAAATTTATGAGCTTGTGAAGAACTTCGAGGCAATCATGTCGGCGGGTGGCAAAAAGTGATTCGAGTTCGTTTACCCCTGTATCTTCACCGACGAATGATAACTTTTTCTGAAAGTTAACAAGAGCCTCGATCGAGGCCAGAACGACTCGAATTCTTCGTGCCACCCGTCAACATGATCGCCTTGAAGCACTGACCATGCTCGTAAAATTTCGGGCAAATCGGACGAGGTTGTATTTTTTCACAACTAGGACCGAAACCCTAGGGCGAACAAAATGGTCAGATGCGAAGCGAAATTGTTTGGTGCAAAAATTTACGAGCTTGTGCAGAACTTCGAGGCAATCATGTCGGCGGGTGGCAAAAAGTGATTCGAGTTCGTTTGCCCCCGTATCTTCACTAACGAACGATAACTTTTTCTGAAAGTTAACAAGAGCCCCGATCGCGGCCAGGACGACTCGCATTTTTTCGTGCCACCCGCCAACAACATCGCCTCGAAGCACTGAGCATGCTTGTAAAATTTCGGACAAATCAGACGAGGTTGTATTTTTTCACAACTAGGACCTAAACCCTAGGCCGAACAAAATGGTCAAATGCGAAGCAAAATTGTTTGGCCCAAAAATTTACGAGCTCGTGTAAAACTTCGAGGCAATCATGTCGGCGGGTGGTAAAAAGTGATTCAAGTTCACTTCGAGACCCGCCGATATGATCGCCACGATGCACATAGCACCCTCGTAAATTTTCGGGCAAATCGGACGACGGTGTATTTTTGCACAACCAGGACCGAAACCCTAGGCCGAACAAAATGGTCGGATGCGAAGTGAAATTTTTTGGCTCGAAATTTTACGAGCTTGTGCAGAACTTCTAGGCAATCATATCGGCAGGTGACACGAAGTGATTCGAGTTCGTTTGCCCCCCCATTTTCTTTAACGAACGATAACTTTTTCCGAAAATAACAAGTGCCCCGATCCCGGCCGAAACGACTCGAATTACACTTCGAGACCCGCCGACAAGATCGCGACGATGCACAGAGCACCCTCGTAAATTTTCGGGCAAATCGGACGACGGTGTATATTTGCACAACCAGGACCGAAACCCTAGGCCGAACAAAATGGTCGGATGCGAAGTGAAATTTTTTGGCTCGAAATTTTACGAGCTTGTGCAGAACTTCTAGGCAATCATATCGGCAGGTGACACGAAGTGATTCGAGTTCGTTTGCCCCCCCATTTTCTTTAACGAACGATAACTTTTTGTGAAAATAACAAGTGCCCCGATGCCGGCCGAAACGACTCGAATTACACTTCGAGACCCGCCGACATGATCGCCACGATGCACAGAGCACCCTCGTAAATTTTCCGGCAAATCGGACAACGTTGTATTTTTTCACAACCAGGACCGAAACCCTAGGCCGAACAAAATGGTCGGATGCGAAGTGAAATTTTTTGGCTCGAAATTTTACGAGCTTGTGCAGAACTTCTAGGCAATCATATCGGCAGGTGACACGAAGTGATTCGAGTTCGTTTGCCCCCCCATTTTCTTTAACGAACGATAACTTTTTGTGAAAATAACAATTGCCCCGATCCCGGCCGAAATGACTCGAATTACACTTCGAGACCCGCCGACATGATCGCCACGATGCACAGAGCACCCTCGTAAATTTTTGGGCAAAGCGGACGACGTTGTATTTTTTCACAACCAGGACCGAAACTCTAGGCCAAACAAAATGGTCGGATGCGAAGTGAAATTTTTTGTTTCGAAATTGTACGAGCTTGTCCAGAATTTCTAGGCAATCATATCGGCAGGTGACACGAAGTGATTCGAGTTCGTTTGCCCCCCCATTTTCTTTAACGAACGATAACTTTTTGTGAAAATAACAAGTGCCCCGATCCCGGCCGAAACGACTCGAATTACACTTCGAGACCCGCCGACAAGATCGCCACGATGCACAGAGCACCCTCGTAAATTTTCGGGCAAATCGGACGACGGTGTATATTTGCACAACCAGGACCGAAACCCTAGGCCGAACAAAATGGTCGGATGCGAAGTGAAATTTTTTGGCTCGAAATTTTACGAGCTTGTGCAGAACTTCTAGGCAATCATATCGGTAGGTGACACGAAGTGATTCGAGTTCGTTTGCCCCCCCATTTTATTTAACGAACGATAACTTTTTGTGAAAATAACAAGTGCCCCGATCCCGGCCGAAACGACTCGAATTACACTTCGAGACCCGCCGACAAGATCGCCACGATGCACAGAGCACCCTCGTAAATTTTCGGGCAAATCGGACGACGTTGTATTTTTTCACAACAAGGACCGAAACCCTAGGCCGAACAAAATAGTCGGATGCGAAGTGAAACTTTTGTCGCTCGAAATTTTACGAGCTTGTGCAGAACTTCTAGGCAATCATATCGGTAGGTGACACGAAGTGATTCGAGTTCGTTTGCCCCCCCATTTTATTTAACGAACGATAACTTTTTGTGAAAATAACAAGTGCCCCGATCCCGGCCGAAACGACTCGAATTACACTTCGAGACCCGCCGACAAGATCGCCACGATGCACAGAGCACCCTCGTAAATTTTCGGGCAAATCGGACGACGTTGTATTTCTTGACAACCAGGACCGAAACACTAGGCTGAACAAAATGGTCGGATGCGAAGTGAAATTTTTTGGCTCGAAATTTTACGAGCTTGTGCAGAACTTCTAGGCAATCATATCGGCAGGTGACACGAAGTGATTCGAGTTCGTTTGCCCCCCCATTTTCTTTAACGAACGATAACTTTTTGTGAAAATAACAAGTGCCCCGATCCCGGCCGAAACGACTCGAATTACACTTCGAGACCCGCCGACATGATCGCCACGATGCACAGAGCACCCTCGTAAATTTTCCGGCAAATCGGACAACGTTGTATTTTTTCACAACCAGGACCGTAACCCTAGGCCGAACAAAATGGTCGGATGCGAAGTGAAATTTTTTGGCTCGAAATTTTACGAGCTTGTGCAGAACTTCTAGGCAATCATATCGGCAGGTGACACGAAGTGATTCGAGTTCGTTTGCCCCCCCATTTTCTTTAACGAACAATAACTTTTTGTGAAAATAACAAGTGCCCCGAACCCAACCGAAACGACTCAAATTACACTTCGAGACCCGCCGACAAGATCGCGAAGATGCACAGAGCACCCTCGTAAATTTTCGGGCAAATCGGACGACGTTGTATTTTTTCACAACCAAGACCGAAACCCTAGGCCGAACAAAATGGTCGGATGCGAAGTGAAATTTTTTGGCTCGAAATTTTACGAGCTTGTGCAGAACTTCTAGGCAATCATATCGGCAGGTGACACGAAGTGATTCGAGTTCGTTTGCCCCCCCATTTTCTTTAACGAACGATAACTTTTTCCGAAAATAACAAGTGCCCCGAACCCGGCCGAAACGACTTGAATTAGACTTCGAGACCCGCCGACAAGATCGCGACGATGCACAGAGCACCCTCGTAAATTTTCGGGCAAATCGGACGACGTTGTATTTTTTCACAACCAAGACCGAAACTTTAGGCCGAACAAAATGGTCGGATGCGAAGTGAAATTTGTGTCTCTCGAAATTTTACAAGCTTGTGTAGAACTCCTAGGGAATCAAATCGGCAGGTGACACGAAGTGATTCGAGTTCGTTTGCCCCCCCATTTTCTTTAACGAACGATTACTTTTTCCGAAAATAACAAGTGCCCCGAATCCGGCCAAAACGACTCGAATTACACTTCGAGACCCGCCGACATGATCGCCACGAAGCACAGAGCACACTCGTAAATTTTCGGGCAAATCAGACGACGTTGTATTTTTCCACAACCAGGACCGAAACCCTAGGCCGAACAAAATGGTCGGATGCGAAGTGAAATTTTTTGGTTCGAAATTTTACGAGCTTGTGCAGAACTTCTAGGCAATCATATCGGCAGGTGACACGAAGTGATTCGAGTTCGTTTGCCCCCTCATTTTCTTTAACGAACAATAACTTTTTGTGAAAATAACAATTGCCCCGAACCCAACCGAAACGACTCAAATTACACTTCGAGACCCGCCGACATGATCGCCACGATGCACAGAGCACCCTCGTAAATTTTTGGGCAAATCGGACGACGTTGTATTTTTTCACAACCAGGACCGAAACTCTAGGCCGAACAAAATGGTCGGATGCGAAGTGAAATTTTTTGTTTCGAAATTTTACGAACTTGTCCAGAATTTCTAGGCAATCATATCGGCAGGTGACACGAAGTGATTCGAGTTCGTTTGCCCCTGCATTTTCTTTAACGAACGATAACTTTTTGTGAAAATAACAAGTGCCCCGATCCCGGCCGAAACTACTCGAATTACACTTCGAGACCCGCCCACATGATCGCCACGATGCACAGAGCACCCTCGTAAATTTTTGGGCAAATCGGACGACGTTGTATTTTTTCACAACCAGGACCGAAACCCTAGGCCGAACAAAATGGTCGGATGAGAAGTGAAATTTTTTGGCTCGAAATTTTACGAGCTTGTGCAGAACTTCTAGGCAATCATATCGGCAGGTGACACGAACTGATTCGAGTTCGTTTGCCCCCCCATTTTCTTTAACGAACGAGAACTTTTTTCGAGAATAACAAGTGCCCCGAACCCGGCTGAAACGACTTGAATTACACTTCGAGACCCGCCGACAAGATCGCGACGATGCACAGAGCACTCTCGTAAATTTTCGGCCAAATCGGACGACGTTGTATTTTTTCACAACCAGGACCGAAACTCTAGGCCGAACAAAATGGTCGGATGCGAAGTGAAATTTTTTGTTTCGAAATTTTACGAGCTTGTTCAGAATTTCTAGGCAATCATATCGGCAGGTGACACGAAGTGATTCGAGTTCGTTTGCCCCCGCATTTTCTTTAACGAACGATAACTTTTTGTGAAAATAACAAGTGCCCCGATCCCGGCCGAAACGACTTGAATTAGACTTCGAGACCCGCCAACAAGATCGCGACGATGCACAGAGCACCCTCGTAAATTTTTGGGCAAATCGGACGACGTTGTATTTTTTCACAACCAAGACCGAAACCCTAGGCCGAACAAAATGGTCGGATGCGAAGTGAAATCTTTTGGCACGAAATTTTATGAGCTTGTGCAGAACTTCTAGGCAATCATATCGGCAGGTGATACGAAGTGATTCGAGTTCGTTTGCCCCCCCATTTTCTTTAACGAACGATAACTTTTTTTGAAAATAACAAGTGCCCCAAACCCAACCGAAACGACTCAAATTACATTTCGAGACCCGCCGACATGATCGCGACGATGCACAGAGCACCCTCGTAAATTTTCGGGCAAATCGGACGACGTTGTATTTTTTCACAACCAAGACCGAAACCCTAGGCCGAACAAAATGGTCGGGTGCGAAGTGAAATTTTTTGGCTCGAAATTTTACGAGCTTGTGCAGAACTTCTAGGCAATCATATCGGCAGGTGACACGAAGTGATTCGAGTTCGTTTGCCCCCCCATTTTCTTTAACGAACGATAACTTTTTCCGAAAATAACAAGTCCCCCGAACCCGGCCGAAACGACTTGAATTAGACTTCGAGACCCGCCGACAAGATCGCGACGATGCACAGAGCACCCTCGTAAATTTTCGGGCAAATCGGACGACGTTGTATTTTTTCACAACCAGGACCGAAACTTTAGGCCGAACAAAATGGTCGGATGCGAAGTGAAATTTGTGTCTCTCGAAATTTTACAAGCTTGTGTAGAACTTCTAGGGAATCAAATCGGCAGGTGACACGAAGTGATTCGAGTTCGTTTGCCCCCCCATTTTCTTTAACGAACGATTACTTTTTCCGAAAATAACAAGTGCCCCGAACCCGGCCAAAACGACTCGAATTACATTTCGAGACCCGCCGACATGATCGCCACGATGCACAGAGCACACTCGTAAATTTTCGGGCAAATCAGACGACGTTGTATTTTTCCACAACCAGGACCGAAACCCTAGGCCGAACAAAATGGTCGGATGCGAAGTGAAATTTTTTGGCTCGAAATTTTACGAGCTTGTGCAGAACTTCTAGGCAATCATATCGGCAGGTGACACGAAGTGATTCGAGTTCGTTTGCCCCTCCATTTTCTTTAACGAACGATAACTTTTTGTGAAAATAACAAGTGTCCCGAACCCGGCCGAAACGACTCGAATTACATTTCGAGACCCGCCGAAAAGATCGCGACGATGCACAGAGCACCCTCGCAAATTTTTGGGCAAATCGGACGACGTTGTATTTTTTCACAACCAGGACCGAAACCCTAGGCCGAACAAAATGGTCGGATGCGAAGTGAAATCTTTTGGCTCGAAATTTTATGAGCTTGTGCAGAACTTCTAGGCAATCATATCGGCAGGTGACACGAAGTGATTCGAGTTCGTTTGCCCCCCCATTTTCTTTAACGAACGATAACTTTTTTTGAAAATAACAAGTGCTCCGATCCCGGCCGAAACGACTCGAATTACACTTCGAGACCCGCCGACAAGATCGCGACGATGCACAGAGCACCCTCGTAAATTTTCGGGCAAATCGGACGACGGTGTATATTTGCACAACCAGGACCGAAACCCTAGGCCGAACAAAATGGTCGGATGCGAAGTGAAATTTTTTGGCTCGAAATTTTACGAGCTTGTGCAGAACTTCTAGGCAATCATATCGGCAGGTGACACGAAGTGATTCGAGTTCGTTTGCCCCCCCATTTTCTTTAACGAACGATAACTTTTTGTGAAAATAACAAGTGCCCCGATCCCGGCCGAAACGACTCGAATTACACTTCGAGACCCGCCGACATGATCGCCACGATGCACAGAGCACCCTCGTAAATTTTCCGGCAAATCGGACAACGTTGTATTTTTTCACAACCAGGACCGAAACACTAGGCTAAACAAAATGGTCGGATGCGAAGTGAAATTTTTTGGCTCGAAATTTTACGAGCTTGTGCAGAACTTCTAGGCAATCATATCGGCAGGTGACACGAAGTGATTCGAGTTCGTTTGCCCCCCCATTTTCTTTAACGAACAATAACTTTTTGTGAAAATAACAAGTGCCCCGATCCCGGCCGAAACGACTCAAATTACACTTCGAGACCCGCCGACATGATCGCCACGATGCACAGAGCACCCTCGTAAATTTTCCGGCAAATCGGACAACGTTGTATTTTTTCACAACCAGGACCGAAACCCTAGGCCGAACAAAATGGTCGGATGCGAAGTGAAATTTTTTGGCTCGAAATTTTACGAGCTTGTGCAGAACTTCTAGGCAATCATATCGGCAGGTGACACGAAGTGATTCGAGTTCGTTTGCCCCCCCATTTTCTTTAACGAACGATAACTTTTTCCGAAAATAACAAGTGCCCCGATCCCGGCCGAAACGACTCGAATTACACTTCGAGACCCGCCGACAAGATCGCGACGATGCACAGAGCACCCTCGTAAATTTTCGGGCAAATCGGACGACGGTGTATATTTGCACAACCAGGACCGAAACCCTAGGCCGAACAAAATGGTCGGATGCGAAGTGAAATTTTTTGGCTCGAAATTTTACGAGCTTGTGCAGAACTTCTAGGCAATCATATCGGCAGGTGACACGAAGTGATTCGAGTTCGTTTGCCCCCCCATTTTCTTTAACGAACGATAACTTTTTGTGAAAATAACAAGTGCCCCGATCCCGGCCGAAACGACTCGAATTACACTTCGAGACCCGCCGACATGATCGCCACGATGCACAGAGCACCCTCGTAAATTTTCCGGCAAATCGGACAACGTTGTATTTTTTCACAACCAGGACCGAAACCCTAGGCCGAACAAAATGGTCGGATGCGAAGTGAAATTTTTTGGCTCGAAATTTTACGAGCTTGTGCAGAACTTCTAGGCAATCATATCGGCAGGTGACACGAAGTGATTCGAGTTCGTTTGCCCCCCCATTTTCTTTAACGAACGATAACTTTTTGTGAAAATAACAATTGCCCCGATCCCGGCCGAAATGACTCGAATTACACTTCGAGACCCGCCGACATGATCGCCACGATGCACAGAGCACCCTCGTAAATTTTTGGGCAAAGCGGACGACGTTGTATTTTTTCACAACCAGGACCGAAACTCTAGGCCAAACAAAATGGTCGGATGCGAAGTGAAATTTTTTGTTTCGAAATTGTACGAGCTTGTCCAGAATTTCTAGGCAATCATATCGGCAGGTGACACGAAGTGATTCGAGTTCGTTTGCCCCCCCATTTTCTTTAACGAACGATAACTTTTTGTGAAAATAACAAGTGCCCCGATCCCGGCCGAAACGACTCGAATTACACTTCGAGACCCGCCGACAAGATCGCCACGATGCACAGAGCACCCTCGTAAATTTTCGGGCAAATCGGACGACGGTGTATATTTGCACAACCAGGACCGAAACCCTAGGCCGAACAAAATGGTCGGATGCGAAGTGAAATTTTTTGGCTCGAAATTTTACGAGCTTGTGCAGAACTTCTAGGCAATCATATCGGTAGGTGACACGAAGTGATTCGAGTTCGTTTGCCCCCCCATTTTATTTAACGAACGATAACTTTTTGTGAAAATAACAAGTGCCCCGATCCCGGCCGAAACGACTCGAATTACACTTCGAGACCCGCCGACAAGATCGCCACGATGCACAGAGCACCCTCGTAAATTTTCGGGCAAATCGGACGACGTTGTATTTTTTCACAACAAGGACCGAAACCCTAGGCCGAACAAAATAGTCGGATGCGAAGTGAAACTTTTGTCGCTCGAAATTTTACGAGCTTGTGCAGAACTTCTAGGCAATCATATCGGTAGGTGACACGAAGTGATTCGAGTTCGTTTGCCCCCCCATTTTATTTAACGAACGATAACTTTTTGTGAAAATAACAAGTGCCCCGATCCCGGCCGAAACGACTCGAATTACACTTCGAGACCCGCCGACAAGATCGCCACGATGCACAGAGCACCCTCGTAAATTTTCGGGCAAATCGGACGACGTTGTATTTCTTGACAACCAGGACCGAAACACTAGGCTGAACAAAATGGTCGGATGCGAAGTGAAATTTTTTGGCTCGAAATTTTACGAGCTTGTGCAGAACTTCTAGGCAATCATATCGGCAGGTGACACGAAGTGATTCGAGTTCGTTTGCCCCCCCATTTTCTTTAACGAACGATAACTTTTTGTGAAAATAACAAGTGCCCCGATCCGGCCGAAACGACTCGAATTACACTTCGAGACCCGCCGACATGATCGCCACGATGCACAGAGCACCCTCGTAAATTTTCCGGCAAATCGGACAACGTTGTATTTTTTCACAACCAGGACCGTAACCCTAGGCCGAACAAAATGGTCGGATGCGAAGTGAAATTTTTTGGCTCGAAATTTTACGAGCTTGTGCAGAACTTCTAGGCAATCATATCGGCAGGTGACACGAAGTGATTCGAGTTCGTTTGCCCCCCCATTTTCTTTAACGAACAATAACTTTTTGTGAAAATAACAAGTGCCCCGAACCCAACCGAAACGACTCAAATTACACTTCGAGACCCGCCGACAAGATCGCGACGTTGCACAGAGCACCCTCGTAAATTTTCGGGCAAATCGGACGACGTTGTATTTTTTCACAACCAAGACCGAAACCCTAGGCCGAACAAAATGGTCGGATGCGAAGTGAAATCTTTTGGCTCGAAATTTTATGAGCTTGTGCAGAACTTCTAGGCAATCATATCGGCAAGTGACACGAAGTGATTCGAGTTCGTTTGCCCCCCCATTTTCTTTAACGAACTATAACTTTTTTTGAAAATAACAAGTGCCCCGATCCCGGCCGAAACGACTCGAATTACACTTCGAGACCCGCCGACAAGATCGCGACGATGCACAGAGCACCCTCGTAAATTTTCGGGCAAATCGGACGACGTTGTATTTTTTCACGACCAAGACCGAAATCCTAGGCCGAACAAAATGGTCGGATGCGAAGTGAAATCTTTTGGCTCGAAATTTTATGAGCTTGTGCAGAACTTCTAGGCAATCATATCGGCAGGTGACACGAAGTGATTCGAGTTCGTTTGCCCCCCCATTTTCTTTAACGAACGATAACTTTTTTTGAAAATAACAAGTGCCCCGAACCCGGCTGAAACGACTTGAATTACACTTCGAGACCCGCCGACAAGATCGCGACGATGCACAGAGCACCCTCGTAAATTTTCGGGCAAATCGGACGACGTTGTATTTTTTCACAACCAGGACCGAAACTCTAGGCCGAACAAAATGGTCGGATGCGAAGTGAAATTTTTTGTTTCGAAATTTTACGAGCTTGTTCAGAATTTCTAGGCAATCATATCGGCAGGTGACACGAAGTGATTCGAGTTCGTTTGCCCCCGCATTTTCTTTAACGAACGATAACTTTTTGTGAAAATAACAAGTGCCCCGATCCCGGCCGAAACGACTTGAATTAGACTTCGAGACCTGCCAACAAGATCGCGACGATGCACAGAGCACCCTCGTAAATTTTTGGGCAAATCGGACGACGTTGTATTTTTTCACAACCAAGACCGAAACCCTAGGCCGAACAAAATGGTCGGCTGCGAAGTGAAATCTTTTGGCTCGAAATTTTATGAGCTTGTGCAGAACTTCTAGGCAATCATATCGGCAGGTGATACGAAGTGATTCGAGTTCGTTTGCCCCCCCATTTTCTTTAACGAACGATAACTTTTTTTGAAAATAAAAAGTGCCCCGAACCCAACCGAAACGACTCAAATTACACTTCGAGACCCGCCGACATGATCGCGACGATGCACAGAGCACCCTCGTAAATTTTCGGGCAAATCGGACGACGTTGTATTTTTTCACAACCAAGACCGAAACCCTAGGCCGAACAAAATGGTCGGGTGCGAAGTGAAATTTTTTGGCTCGAAATTTTACGAGCTTGTGCAGAACTTCTAGGCAATCATATCGGCAGGTGACACGAAGTGATTCGAGTTCGTTTGCCCCCCCATTTTCTTTAACGAACGATAACTTTTTCCGAAAATAACAAGTCCCCCGAACCCGGCCGAAACGACTTGAATTAGACTTCGAGACCCGCCGACAAGATCGCGACGATGCACAGAGCACCCTCGTAAATTTTCGGGCAAATCGGACGACGTTGTATTTTTTCACAACCAGGACCGAAACTTTAGGCCGAACAAAATGGTCGGATGCGAAGTGAAATTTGTGTCTCTCGAAATTTTACAAGCTTGTGTAGAACTTCTAGGGAATCAAATCGGCAGGTGACACGAAGTGATTCGAGTTCGTTTGCCCCCCCATTTTCTTTAACGAACGATTACTTTTTCCGAAAATAACAAGTGCCCCGAACCCGGCCAAAACGACTCGAATTACACTTCGAGACCCGCCGACATGATCGCCACGATGCACAGAGCACACTCGTAAATTTTCGGGCAAATCAGACGACGTTGTATTTTTCCACAACCAGGACCGAAACCCTAGGCCGAACAAAATGGTCGGATGCGAAGTGAAATTTTTTGGCTCGAAATTTTACGAGCTTGTGCAGAACTTCTAGGCAATCATATCGGCAGGTGACACGAAGTGATTCGAGTTCGTTTGCCCCTCCATTTTCTTTAACGAACGATAACTTTTTGTGAAAATAACAAGTGTCCCGAACCCGGCCGAAACGACTCGAATTACATTTCGAGACCCGCCGAAAAGATCGCGACGATGCACAGAGCACCCTCGCAAATTTTTGGGCAAATCGGACGACGTTGTATTTTTTCACAACCAGGACCGAAACCCTAGGCCGAACAAAATGGTCGGATGCGAAGTGAAATCTTTTGGCTCGAAATTTTATGAGCTTGTGCAGAACTTCTAGGCAATCATATCGGCAGGTGACACGAAGTTATTCGAGTTCGTTTGCCCCCCCATTTTCTTTAACGAACGATAACTTTTTTTGAAAATAACAAGTGCTCCGATCCCGGCCGAAACGACTCGAATTACACTTCGAGACCCGCCGACAAGATCGCGACGATGCACAGAGCACCCTCGTAAATTTTCGGGCAAATCGGACGACGTTGTATTTTTTCACAACCAGGACCGAAACCCTAGGCTGAAAAAAATGGTCGGATGCGAAGTGAAATTTTTGTCGCTCGAAATTTTACGAGCTTGTGCAGAACTTCTAGGCAATCATATTGGCAGGTGACACGATGTGATTTGAGTTCGTTTGCCCCCTATTTTCTTTAACGAACGATAACTTTTTATGAAAATAACAAGTGCCCCGATCCCGGCCGAAACGACTCGAATTACACTTCGAGACCCGCCGACAAGATCGCCATGATGCACAGAGCACCCTCGTAAATTTTCGGGTAAATCGGACGACGTTGTATTTTTTCACAACCAGGACCGAAACTCTAGGCCGAACAAAATGGTCAGATGCGAAGTGAAATTTTTTGTTTCGAAATTTTACGAGCATGTTCAGAATTTCTAGGCAATCATATCGGCAGGTGACACGAAGTGATTCGAGTTCGTTTGCCCCCGCATTTTCTTTAACGAACGATAACTTTTTGTGAAAATAATAAGTGCCCCGATCCCGGCCGAAACGACTTGAATTAGACTTCGAGACCCGCCGACAAGATCGCGACGATGCACAGAGCACCCTCGTAAATTTTCGGGCAAATCGGACGACGTTGTATTTTTTCACAACCAAGACCGAAACCCTAGGCCGAAAAAAATGGTCGGCTGCGAAGTGAAATCTTTTGGCTCGAAATTTTATGAGCTTGTGCAGAACTTCTAGGCAATCATATCGGCAAGTGACACGAAGTGATTCGAGTTCGTTTGCCCCCCCATTTTCTTTAACGAACGATAACTTTTTTTGAAAATAACAAGTGCCCCGATCCCGGCCGAAACGACTCGAATTACACTTCGAGACCCGCCGACAAGATCGCGACGATGCACAGAGCACCCTCGTAAATTTTCGGGCAAATCGGACGACGTTGTATTTTTTCACGACCAAGACCGAAACCCTAGGCCGAACAAAATGGTCGGATGCGAAGTGAAATCTTTTGGCTCGAAATTTTATGAGCTTGTGCAGAACTTCTAGGCAATCATATCGGCAGGTGACACGATGTGATTCGAGTTCGTTTGCCCCCCCATTTTCTTTAACGAACGATAACTTTTTTTGAAAATAACAAGTGCCCCGATCCCGGCCGAAAAGACTCGAATTACACTTCGAGACCCGCCGACAAGATCGCGACGATGCACAGAGCACCCTCGTAAATTTTCGGGAAAATCGGACGACGTTGTATTTTTTCACAACCAAGACCGAAACCCTAGGCCGAACAAAATGGTCGGATGCGAAGTGAAATCTTTTGGCTCGAAATTTTATGAGCTTGTGCAGAACTTCTAGGCAATCATATCGGCAGGTGACACGAAGTGATTCGAGTTCGTTTGCCCCCCCCCATTTTCTTTAACGAACGATAACTTTTTGTGAAAATAAGAAGTGCCCCGAACCCGGGCGAAATGACTCGTATTACATTTCAAGACCCGCCGACAAGATCGCGACGATGCACAGAGCACCCTAGCAAGTTTTTGGGCAAATCGGACGACGTTGAATTTTTTCACAACCAAGACCGAAACCCTAGGCCGAACAAAATGGTCGGATGCGAAGTGAAATTTTTTTGCTCGAAATTTTACGAGCTTGTGCAGAACTTCTAGGCAATCATATCGGCAGGTGACACGAAGTGATTCGAGTTCGTTTGCCCCCCCATTTTCTTTAACGAACGATAACTTTTTGTGAAAATAACAAGTGCCCCGATCCCGGCCGAAATGACTCGAATTACATTTCGAGACCCACCGACAAGATCGCGACGATGCACAGAGTACCCTCGTAAATTTTCGGGCAAATCGGACGACGTTGTATTTTTTCACAAACAGGACCGAAACCCTAGGCCGAACAAAATGGTCGGATGCGAAGTGAAATTTTTTGGCTCGAAATTTTACGAGCTTGTGCAGAACTTCTAGGCAATCATATCGGCAGGTGACACGAAGTGATTCGAGTTCGTTTGCCCCCCCATTTTCTATAACGAACGATAACTTTTTGTGAAAATAACAAGTGCCCCGATCCCGGCCGAAACGACTCGAATTACACTTCGAGACCCGCCGACATGATCGCCACGATGCACAGAGCACCCTCGTAAATTTTCGGGCAAATCGGACGACGTTGTATTTTTTCACAACCAGGACCGAAACCCTAGGCCGAACAAAATGGTCGGATGCGAAGTGAAATTTTTTGGCTTGAAATTTTACGAGCTTGTGCAGAACTTCTAGGCAATCATATCGGCAGGTGACACGAAGTGATTCGAGTTCGTTTGCCCCCCCATTTTCTTTAACGAACGATAACTTTTTGTGAAAATAACAAGTGCCCCGATCCCGGCCGAAACGACTCGAATTACACTTCGAGACCCGCCGACATGATCGCCACGATGCACAGCGCACCGTCGTAAATTTTCGGGCAAATCGGACGACGTTGTATTTTTTCACAACCAGGACCGAAACTCTAGGCCGAACTAAATGGTCGGATGCGAAGTGAAATTTTTTGTCTCGAAATTTTACGAGCTTGTGCAGAACTTCTAGGCAATCATATCGGCAGGTGACACGAAGTGATTCGAGTTCGTTTGCCCCCCCATTTTCTTTAACGAACGATAACTTTTTGTGAAAATAACAAGTGCCCCGATCCCGGCCGAAACGACTCGAATTACACTTCGAGACCCGCCGACATTATCGCCACGATGCACAGAGCACCCTCGTAAATTTTCCGGAAAATCGGACAACGTTGTATTTTTTCACAACCAGGACCGAAACCCTAGGCCGAACAAAATGGTCGGATGCGAAGTGAAATTTTTTGGCTCGAAATTTTACGAGCTTGTGCAGAACTTCTAGGCAATCATATCGGCAGGTGACACGAAGTGATTCGAGTTCGTTTGCCCCATCATTTTCTTTAACGAACGAAAACTTTTTGTGAAAATAACATGTGCCCCGATCCCGGCCGAAACGACTAGAATTACACTTCGAGACCCGCCGACATGATCGCCACGATGCACAGAACATCCTCGTAAATTTTCGGGCAAATCGGACGACGTTGTATTTTTTCACATCCAAGACCGAAACCCTAGGCCGAACAAAATGGTCGGATGCGAAGTGAAATTTTTTGGCTCGAAATTTGACGAGCTTGTGCAGAACTTCTAGGCAATCATATCGGCAGGTGACACGAAGTGATTCGAGTTCGTTTGCCCCCCCATTTTCTTTAACGAACGATAACTTTTTTTGAAAATAACAAGTGCTCCGATCCCGGCCGAAACGACTCGAATTACACTTCGAGACCCGCCGACAAGATCGCGACGATGCACAGAGCACCCTCGTAAATTTTCGGGCAAATCGGACGACGTTGTATTTTTTCACAACCAGGACCGAAACCCTAGGCTGAAAAAAATGGTCGGATGCGAAGTGAAATTTTTGTCGCTCGAAATTTTACGAGCTTGTGCAGAACTTCTAGGCAATCATATTGGCAGGTGACACGATGTGATTTGAGTTCGTTTGCCCCCTATTTTCTTTAACGAACGATAACTTTTTATGAAAATAACAAGTGCCCCGATCCCGGCCGAAACGACTCGAATTACACTTCGAGACCCGCCGACAAGATCGCCATGATGCACAGAGCACCCTCGTAAATTTTCGGGTAAATCGGACGACGTTGTATTTTTTCACAACCAGGACCGAAACTCTAGGCCGAACAAAATGGTCAGATGCGAAGTGAAATTTTTTGTTTCGAAATTTTACGAGCATGTTCAGAATTTCTAGGCAATCATATCGGCAGGTGACACGAAGTGATTCGAGTTCGTTTGCCCCCGCATTTTCTTTAACGAACGATAACTTTTTGTGAAAATAATAAGTGCCCCGATCCCGGCCGAAACGACTTGAATTAGACTTCGAGACCCGCCGACAAGATCGCGACGATGCACAGAGCACCCTCGTAAATTTTCGGGCAAATCGGACGACGTTGTATTTTTTCACAACCAAGACCGAAACCCTAGGCCGAAAAAAATGGTCGGCTGCGAAGTGAAATCTTTTGGCTCGAAATTTTATGAGCTTGTGCAGAACTTCTAGGCAATCATATCGGCAAGTGACACGAAGTGATTCGAGTTCGTTTGCCCCCCCATTTTCTTTAACGAACGATAACTTTTTTTGAAAATAACAAGTGCCCCGATCCCGGCCGAAACGACTCGAATTACACTTCGAGACCCGCCGACAAGATCGCGACGATGCACAGAGCACCCTCGTAAATTTTCGGGCAAATCGGACGACGTTGTATTTTTTCACGACCAAGACCGAAACCCTAGGCCGAACAAAATGGTCGGATGCGAAGTGAAATCTTTTGGCTCGAAATTTTATGAGCTTGTGCAGAACTTCTAGGCAATCATATCGGCAGGTGACACGATGTGATTCGAGTTCGTTTGCCCCCCCATTTTCTTTAACGAACGATAACTTTTTTTGAAAATAACAAGTGCCCCGATCCCGGCCGAAAAGACTCGAATTACACTTCGAGACCCGCCGACAAGATCGCGACGATGCACAGAGCACCCTCGTAAATTTTCGGGAAAATCGGACGACGTTGTATTTTTTCACAACCAAGACCGAAACCCTAGGCCGAACAAAATGGTCGGATGCGAAGTGAAATCTTTTGGCTCGAAATTTTATGAGCTTGTGCAGAACTTCTAGGCAATCATATCGGCAGGTGACACGAAGTGATTCGAGTTCGTTTGCCCCCCCCCATTTTCTTTAACGAACGATAACTTTTTGTGAAAATAAGAAGTGCCCCGAACCCGGGCGAAATGACTCGTATTACATTTCAAGACCCGCCGACAAGATCGCGACGATGCACAGAGCACCCTAGCAAGTTTTTGGGCAAATCGGACGACGTTGAATTTTTTCACAACCAAGACCGAAACCCTAGGCCGAACAAAATGGTCGGATGCGAAGTGAAATTTTTTTGCTCGAAATTTTACGAGCTTGTGCAGAACTTCTAGGCAATCATATCGGCAGGTGACACGAAGTGATTCGAGTTCGTTTGCCCCCCCATTTTCTTTAACGAACGATAACTTTTTGTGAAAATAACAAGTGCCCCGATCCCGGCCGAAATGACTCGAATTACATTTCGAGACCCACCGACAAGATCGCGACGATGCACAGAGTACCCTCGTAAATTTTCGGGCAAATCGGACGACGTTGTATTTTTTCACAAACAGGACCGAAACCCTAGGCCGAACAAAATGGTCGGATGCGAAGTGAAATTTTTTGGCTCGAAATTTTACGAGCTTGTGCAGAACTTCTAGGCAATCATATCGGCAGGTGACACGAAGTGATTCGAGTTCGTTTGCCCCCCCATTTTCTATAACGAACGATAACTTTTTGTGAAAATAACAAGTGCCCCGATCCCGGCCGAAACGACTCGAATTACACTTCGAGACCCGCCGACATGATCGCCACGATGCACAGAGCACCCTCGTAAATTTTCGGGCAAATCGGACGACGTTGTATTTTTTCACAACCAGGACCGAAACCCTAGGCCGAACAAAATGGTCGGATGCGAAGTGAAATTTTTTGGCTTGAAATTTTACGAGCTTGTGCAGAACTTCTAGGCAATCATATCGGCAGGTGACACGAAGTGATTCGAGTTCGTTTGCCCCCCCATTTTCTTTAACGAACGATAACTTTTTGTGAAAATAACAAGTGCCCCGATCCCGGCCGAAACGACTCGAATTACACTTCGAGACCCGCCGACATGATCGCCACGATGCACAGCGCACCGTCGTAAATTTTCGGGCAAATCGGACGACGTTGTATTTTTTCACAACCAGGACCGAAACTCTAGGCCGAACTAAATGGTCGGATGCGAAGTGAAATTTTTTGTCTCGAAATTTTACGAGCTTGTGCAGAACTTCTAGGCAATCATATCGGCAGGTGACACGAAGTGATTCGAGTTCGTTTGCCCCCCCATTTTCTTTAACGAACGATAACTTTTTGTGAAAATAACAAGTGCCCCGATCCCGGCCGAAACGACTCGAATTACACTTCGAGACCCGCCGACATTATCGCCACGATGCACAGAGCACCCTCGTAAATTTTCCGGAAAATCGGACAACGTTGTATTTTTTCACAACCAGGACCGAAACCCTAGGCCGAACAAAATGGTCGGATGCGAAGTGAAATTTTTTGGCTCGAAATTTTACGAGCTTGTGCAGAACTTCTAGGCAATCATATCGGCAGGTGACACGAAGTGATTCGAGTTCGTTTGCCCCATCATTTTCTTTAACGAACGAAAACTTTTTGTGAAAATAACATGTGCCCCGATCCCGGCCGAAACGACTAGAATTACACTTCGAGACCCGCCGACATGATCGCCACGATGCACAGAACATCCTCGTAAATTTTCGGGCAAATCGGACGACGTTGTATTTTTTCACATCCAAGACCGAAACCCTAGGCCGAACAAAATGGTCGGATGCGAAGTGAAATTTTTTGGCTCGAAATTTGACGAGCTTGTGCAGAACTTCTAGGCAATCATATCGGCAGGTGACACGAAGTGATTCGAGTTCGTTTGCCCCCCCATTTTCTTTAACGAACGATAACTTTTTGTGAAAATAACAAGTGCCCCGATCCCGGCCGAAACGACTCGAATTACAGTTCGAGACCCGCCGACATGATCGCCACGATGCACAGAGCACCCTCGTAAATTTTCGGGACGTTTCATTTTTTCACAACCAGGACCGAAACCCTAGGCCGAACAAAATGGTCGGATGCGAAGTGAAATTTTTTCGCTCGAAATTTTACGAGCTTGTGCAGAACTTCTAGGCAATCATATCGGCAGGTGACAGGAAGTGATTCGAGTTCGTTTGCCCCCCCATTTTATGTTAACGAACGATAACTTTTTGTGAAAATAACAAGTGCCCCGAACCCAGCCGAAACGACTCAAATTACACTTCGAGACCCGCCTACAAGATCGCCATGATGCACAGAGCACCCTCGTAAATTTTCGGGCAAATCGGACGACGTTGTATTTTTCCACAACCAGGACCGAAACCCTAGGCCGAACAAAATGGTCGGATGCGAAGTGAAATATTTTGGCTCGAAATTTTACGAGCTTGTGCAGAACTTCTAGGCAATCATATCGGCAGGTGACACGAAGTGATTCGAGTTCGTTTGCCCCCCCAATTTTCTTTAACGAACGATAACTTTTTGTAAAAATAACAAGTGCCCCGATCCCGGCCGAAACGACTCGAATTACACTTCGAGACCCGCCTACAAGATCGCCATGATGCACAGAGCACCCTCGTAAATTTTCGGGCAAATCGGACGACGTTGTATTTCTTGACAACCAGGACCGAAACCCTAGGCTGAACAAAATGGTCGGATGCGAAGTGAAATTGTTTCGCTCGAAATTTTACGAGCTTGTGCAGAAGTTCTAGGCAATCATATCGGCAGGTGACACGAAGTGATTCGAGTTCGTTTGCCCCCCCATTTTCTTTAACGAACGATAACTTTTTGTGAAAATAACAAGTGCCCCGATCCCGGCCGAAACGACTCGAATTACACTTCGAGACCCGCCGACATTATCGCCACGATGCACAGAGCACCCTCGTAAATTTTCCGAAAAATCGGACAACGTTGTATTTTTTCACAACCAGGACCGAAACCCTAGGCCGAACAAAATGGTCGGATGCGAAGTGAAATTTTTTGGCTCGAAATTTTACGAGCTTGTGCAGAACTTCTAGGCAATCATATCGGCAGGTGACACGAAGTGATTCGAGTTCGTTTGCCCCAGCATTTCCTTTAACGAACGAAAACTTTTTGTGAAAATAACATGTGCCCCGATCCCGGCCGAAACGACTCGAATTACACTTCGAGACCCGCCGACATGATCGCCACGATGCACAGAACATCCTCGTAAATTTTCGGGCAAATCGGACGACGTTGTATTTTTTCACATCCAAGACCGAAACCCTAGGCCGAACAAAATGGTCGGATGCGAAGTGAAATTTTTTGGCTCGAAATTTTACGAGCTTGTGCAGAACTTCTAGGCAATCATATCGGCAGGTGACACGAAGTGATTCGAGTTCGTTTGCCCCCCCATTTTCTTTAACGAACGATAACTTTTTGTGAAAATAACAAGTGCCCCGATCCCGGCCGAAACGACTCGAATTACACTTCGAGACCCGCCGACATGATCGCCACGATGCACAGAGCACCCTCGTAAATTTTCGGGACGTTTCATTTTTTCACAACCAGGACCGAAACCCTAGGCCGAACAAAATGGTCGGATGCGAAGTGAAATTTTTTCGCTCGAAATTTTACGAGCTTGTGCAGAACTTCTAGGCAATCATATCGGCAGGTGACACGAAGTGATTCGAGTTCGTTTGCCCCCCCATTTTCTTTAACGAACGATAACTTTTTGTCAAAATAACAAGTGCCCCGATCCCGGCCGAAACGACTCGAATTACACTTCGAGACCCGCCGACATGATCGCCACGATGCACAGAGCACCCTCGTAAATTTTCGGGACGTTTCATTTTTTCACAACCAGGACCGAAACCCTAGGCCGAACAAAATGGTCGGATGCGAAGTGAAATTTTTTCGCTCAAAATTTTACGAGCTTGTGCAGAACTTGTAGGCAATCATATCGGCAGGTGACACGAAGTGATTCGAGTTCGTTTGCCCCCCCCATTTTCTTTAACGAACGATAACTTTTTGTGAAAATAACAAGTGCCCCGATCCCGGCCGAAACGACTCGAATTACACTTCGAGACCCGCCGACAAGATCGCCATGATGCACAGAGCACCCTCGTAAATTTTCGGGCAAATCGGACGACGTTGTATTTCTTGACAACCAGGACCGAAACCCTAGGCTGAACAAAATGGTCGGATGCGAAGTGAAATTTTTTCGCTCGAAATTTTACGAGCTTGTGCAGAACTTGTAGGCAATCATATCGGCAGGTGACACGAAGTGATTCGAGTTCGTTTGCCCCCCCATTTTATGTTAACGAACGATAACTTTTTGTGAAAATAACAAGTGCCCCGAACCCAGCCGAAACGACTCAAATTACACTTCGAGACCCGCCTACAAGATCGCCATGATGCACAGAGCACCCTCGTAAATTTTCGGGCAAATCGGACGACGTTGTATTTTTCCACAACCAGGACCGAAACCCTAGGCCGAACAAAATGGTCGGATGCGAAGTGAAATATTTTGGCTCGAAATTTTACGAGCTTGTGCAGAACTTCTAGGCAATCATATCGGCAGGTGACACGAAGTGATTCGAGTTCGTTTGCCCCCCCAATTTTCTTTAACGAACGATAACTTTTTGTAAAAATAACAAGTGCCCCGATCCCGGCCGAAACGACTCGAATTACACTTCGAGACCCGCCTACAAGATCGCCATGATGCACAGAGCACCCACGTAAATTTTCGGGCAAATCGGACGACGTTGTATTTCTTGACAACCAGGACCGAAACCCTAGGCTGAACAAAATGGTCGGATGCGAAGTGAAATTTTTTCGCTCGAAATTTTACGAGCTTGTGCAGAAGTTCTAGGCAATCATATCGGCAGGTGACACGAAGTGATTCGAGTTCGTTTGCCCCCCCATTTTCTTTAACGAACGATAACTTTTTGTGAAAATAACAAGTGCCCCGATCCCGGCCGAAACGACTCGAATTACACTTCGAGACCCGCCGACATTATCGCCACGATGCACAGAGCACCCTCGTAAATTTTCCGAAAAATCGGACAACGTTGTATTTTTTCACAACCAGGACCGAAACCCTAGGCCGAACAAAATGGTCGGATGCGAAGTGAAATTTTTTGGCTCGAAATTTTACGAGCTTGTGCAGAACTTCTAGGCAATCATATCGGCAGGTGACACGAAGTGATTCGAGTTCGTTTGCCCCAGCATTTTCTTTAACGAACGAAAACTTTTTGTGAAAATAACATGTGCCCCGATCCCGGCCGAAACGACTCGAATTACACTTCGAGACCCGCCGACATGATCGCCACGATGCACAGAACATCCTCGTAAATTTTCGGGCAAATCGGACGACGTTGTATTTTTTCACATCCAAGACCGAAACCCTAGGCCGAACAAAATGGTCGGATGCGAAGTGAAATTTTTTGGCTCGAAATTTTACGAGCTTGTGCAGAACTTCTAGGCAATCATATCGGCAGGTGACACGAAGTGATTCGAGTTCGTTTGCCCCCCCATTTTCTTTAACGAACGATAACTTTTTGTGAAAATAACAAGTGCCCCGATCCCGGCCGAAACGACTCGAATTACACTTCGAGACCCGCCGACATGATCGCCACGATGCACAGAGCACCCTCGTAAATTTTCGGGACGTTTCATTTTTTCACAACCAGGACCGAAACCCTAGGCCGAACAAAATGGTCGGATGCGAAGTGAAATTTTTTCGCTCGAAATTTTACGAGCTTGTGCAGAACTTCTAGGCAATCATATCGGCAGGTGACACGAAGTGATTCGAGTTCGTTTGCCCCCCCATTTTCTTTAACGAACGATAACTTTTTGTCAAAATAACAAGTGCCCCGATCCCGGCCGAAACGACTCGAATTACACTTCGAGACCCGCCGACATGATCGCCACGATGCACAGAGCACCCTCGTAAATTTTCGGGACGTTTCATTTTTTCACAACCAGGACCGAAACCCTAGGCCGAACAAAATGGTCGGATGCGAAGTGAAATTTTTTCGCTCAAAATTTTACGAGCTTGTGCAGAACTTGTAGGCAATCATATCGGCAGGTGACACGAAGTGATTTGAGTTCGTTTGCCCCCCCCATTTTCTTTAACGAACGATAACTTTTTGTGAAAATAACAAGTGCCCCGATCCCGGCCGAAACGACTCGAATTACACTTCGAGACCCGCCGACAAGATCGCCATGATGCACAGAGCACCCTCGTAAATTTTCGGGCAAATCGGACGACGTTGTATTTCTTGACAACCAGGACCGAAACCCTAGGCTGAACAAAATGGTCGGATGCGAAGTGAAATTTTTTCGCTCGAAATTTTACGAGCTTGTGCAGAACTTGTAGGCAATCATATCGGCAGGTGACACGAAGTGATTCGAGTTCGTTTGCCCCCCCATTTTCTTTAACGAACGATAACTTTTTGTGAAAATAACAAGTGCCCCGATCCCGGCCGAAACGACTCGAATTACACTTCGAGACCCGCCGACATGATCGCCACGATGCACAGAGCACCCTCGTAAATTTTTGGGCAAATCGGACGACGTTGTATTTTTTCACAACCAGGACCGAAACCCTAGGCTGAACAAAATGGTCGGATGCGAAGTGAAATTTTTTCGCTCGAAATTTTACGAGCTTGTGCAGAACTTGTAGGCAATCATATCGGCAGGTGACACGAAGTGATTCGAGTTCGTTTGCCCCCCCATTTTCTTTAACGAACGATAACTTTTTGTGAAAATAACAAGTGCCCCGATCCCGGCCGAAACGACTCGAATTACACTTCGAGACCCGCCGACATGATCGCCACGATGCACAGAGCACCCTCGTAAATTTTTGGGCAAATCGGACGACGTTGTATTTTTTCACAACCAGGACCGAAACCCTAGGCTGAACAAAATGGTCGGATGCGAAGTGAAATTTTTTGGCTCGAAATTTTACGAGCTTGTGCAGAACTTGTAGGCAATCATATCGGCAGGTGACACGAAGTGATTCGAGTTCGTTTGCCCCCCCATTTTCTTTAACGAACGATAACTTTTTGTGAAAATAACAAGTGCCCCGATCCCGGCCGAAACGACTCGAATTACACTTCGAGACCCGCCGACATGATCGCCACGATGCACAGAGCACCCTCGTAAATTTTTGGGCAAATCGGACGACGTTGTATTTTTTCACAACCAGGACCGAAACCCTAGGCTGAACAAAATGGTCGGATGCGAAGTGAAATTTTTTCGCTCGAAATTTTACGAGCTTGTGCAGAACTTGTAGGCAATCATATCGGCAGGTGACACGAAGTGATTCGAGTTCGTTTGCCCCCCCATTTTCTTTAACGAACGATAACTTTTTGTGAAAATAACAAGTGCCCCGATCCCGGCCGAAACGACTCGAATTACACTTCGAGACCCGCCGACAAGATCGCCATGATGCACAGAGCACCCTCGTAAATTTTCGGGCAAATCGGACGACGTTGTATTTCTTGACAACCAGGACCGAAACCGTAGGCTGAACAAAATGGTCGGATCCGAAGTGAAATTTTTTCGCTCGAAATTTTACGAGCTTGTGCAGAACTTGTAGGCAATCATATCGGCAGGTGACACAAAGTGATTCGAGTTCGTTTGCCCCCCCATTTTCTTTAACGAACAATAACTTTTTGTGAAAATAACAAGTGCCCCGATCCCGGCCGAAACGACTCGAATTACACTTCGAGACCCGCCGACAAGATCGCCATGATGCACAGAGCACCCTCGTAAATTTTCGGGCAAATCGGACGACGTTGTATTTCTTGACAACCAGGACCGAAACCCTAGGCTGAACAAAATGGTCGGATGCGAAGTGAAATTTTTTCGCTCGAAATTTTACGAGCTTGTGCAGAACTTGTAGGCAATCATATCGGCAGGTGACACGAAGTGATTCGAGTTCGTTTGCCCCCCCATTTTCTTTAACGAACGATAACTTTTTGTGAAAATAACAAGTGCCCCGATCCCGGCCGAAACGACTCGAATTACACTTCGAGACCCGCCGACATGATCGCCACGATGCACAGAGCACCCTCGTAAATTTTTGGGCAAATCGGACGACGTTGTATTTTTTCACAACCAGGACCGAAACCCTAGGCTGAACAAAATGGTCGGATGCGAAGTGAAATTTTTTCGCTCGAAATTTTACGAGCTTGTGCAGAACTTGTAGGCAATCATATCGGCAGGTGACACGAAGTGATTCGAGTTCGTTTGCCCCCCCATTTTCTTTAACGAACGATAACTTTTTGTGAAAATAACAAGTGCCCCGATCCCGGCCGAAACGACTCGAATTACACTTCGAGACCCGCCGACAAGATCGCCATGATGCACAGAGCACCCTCGTAAATTTTCGGGCAAATCGGACGACGTTGTATTTCTTGACAACCAGGACCGAAACCGTAGGCTGAACAAAATGGTCGGATCCGAAGTGAAATTTTTTCGCTCGAAATTTTACGAGCTTGTGCAGAACTTGTAGGCAATCATATCGGCAGGTGACACAAAGTGATTCGAGTTCGTTTGCCCCCCCATTTTCTTTAACGAACAATAACTTTTTGTGAAAATAACAAGTGCCCCGATCCCGGCCGAAACGACTCGAATTACACTTCGAGACCCGCCGACAAGATCGCCATGATGCACAGAGCACCCTCGTAAATTTTCGGGCAAATCGGACGACGTTGTATTTCTTGACAACCAGGACCGAAACCCTAGGCTGAACAAAATGGTCGGATGCGAAATGAAATTTTTTCGCTCGAAATTTTACGAGCTTGTGCAGAAGTTCTAGGCAATCATATCGGCAGGAGACACGAAGTGATTCGAGTTCGTTTGCCCTCCCATTTTCTTTAACGAACGATAACTTTTTGTGAAAATAACAAGTGCCCCGATCCCGGCCGAAACGACTCGAATTACACTTCGAGACCCGCCGACATTATCGCCACGATGCACAGAGCACCCTCGTAAATTTTCCGGCAAATCGGACAACGTTGTATTTTTTCACAACCAGGACCGAAACCCTAGGCCGAACAAAATGGTCGGATGCGAAGTGAAATTTTTTTGCTCGAAATTTTACGAGCTTGTGCAGAACTTCTAGGCAATCATATCGGCAGGTGACATGAAGTGATTCGAGTTCGTTTGCCCCAGCATTTTCTTTAACGAACGAAAACTTTTTGTGAAAATAACATGTGCCCCGATCCCGGCCGAAACGACTCGAATTACACTTCGAGACCCGCCGACATTATCGCCACGATGCACAGAGCACCCTCGTAAATTTTCTGGCAAATCGGACAACGTTGTATTTTTTCACAACCAGGACCGAAACCCTAGGCCGAACAAAATGGTCGGATGCGAAGTGAAATTTTTTGGCTCGAAATTTTACGAGCTTGTGCAGAACTTCTAGGCAATCATATCGGCAGGTGACACGAAGTGATTCGAGTTCGTTTGCCCCAGCATTTTCTTTAACGAACGAAAACTTTTTGTGAAAATAACATGTGCCCCGATCCCGGCCGAAACGACTCGAATTACACTTCGAGACCCGCCGACATGATCGCCACGATGCACAGAACATCCTCGTAAATTTTCGGGCAAATCGGACGACGTTGTATTTTTTCACATCCAAGACCGAAACCCTAGGCCGAACAAAATGGTCGGATGCGAAGTGAAATTTTTTGGCTTGAAATTTTACGAGCTTGTGCAGAACTTCTAGGCAATCATATCGGCAGGTGACACGAAGTGATTCGAGTTCGTTTGCCCCCCCATTTTCTTTAATGAACGATAACTTTTTGTGAAAATAACAAGTGCCCCGATCCCGGCCGAAACGACTCGAATTACACTTCGAGACCCGCCGACACGATCGCCACGATGCACAGAGCACCCTCGTAAATTTTAGGGCAAATCGGACGGCGTTGTATTTTTTCACAACCCGGACCGAAACGCTAGGCTGAACAAAATGGTCGGATGCGAAGTGAAATTTTTGTCGCTCGAAATTTTACGAGCTTGTGCAGAACTTCTAGGCAATCATATCGGCAGGTGACACGATGTGATTCGAGTTCGTTTGCCCCCCTATTTTCTTTAACGAACGATAACTTTTTGTGAAAATAACAAGTGCCCCGATCCCGGCCGAAACGACTCGAATTACACTTCGAGACCCGCCGACATGATCGCCACGATGCACAGAGCACCCTCGTAAATTTTTGGGCAAATCGGACGACGTTGTATTTTTTCACAACCAGGACCGAAACCCTAGGCCGAACAAAAAGGTCGGATGCGAAGTGAAATCTTTTCGCTCGAAATTTTACGAGCTTGTGCAGAACTTCTAGGCAATCATATCGGCAGGTGACACGAAGTGATTCGAGTTTGTTTGCCCCCCCATTTTCTTTAACGAACGATAACTTTTTGTGAAAATAACAAGTGCCCCGATCCCGGCCGAAACGACTCGAATTACACTTCGAGACCCGCCGACATGATCGCCACGATGCACAGAGCACCCTCGTAAATTTTCGGGACGTTTCATTTTTTCACAACCAGGACCGAAACCCTAGGCCGAACAAAATGGTCGGATGCGAAGGGAAATTTTTTCGCTCGAAATTTTACGAGCTTGTGCAGAACTTCTAGGCAATCATATCGGCAGGTGACACGAAGTGATTCGAGTTCGTTTGCCCCCCCATTTTCTTTAACGAACGATAACTTTTTGTGAAAATAACAAGTGCCCCGATCCCGGCCGAAACGACTCGAATTACACTTCGAGACCCACCGACACGATCGCCACGATGCACAGAGCACCCTCGTAAATTTTCGGGCAAATCGGACGACGTTGTATTTTGTCACAACCAAGACCGAAACCCTAGGCCGAACAAAATGGTCGGATGCGAAGTGAAATTTTTTGGCTCGAAATTTTACGAGCTTGTGCAGAACTTCTAGGCAATCATATCGGCAGGTGACACGAAGTGATTCGAGTTCGTTTGCCCCCCCCATTTTCTTTAACGAACGATAACTTTTTGTAAAAATAATAAGTGCCCCGATCCCGGCCGAAACGACTCGAATTACACTTCGAGACCCGCCGACAAGATCGCCATGATGCACAGAGCACCCTCGTAAATTTTCGGGCAAATCGGACGACGTTGTATTTCTTGACAACCAGGACTGAAACCCTAGGCTGAACAAAATGGTCGGATGCGAAGTGAAATTTTTTCGCTCGAAATTTTACGAGCTTGTGCAGAAGTTCTAGGCAATCATATCGGCAGGTGACACGAAGTGATTCGAGTTCGTTTGCCCCCCCATTTTCTTTAACGAACGATAACTTTTTGTGAAAATAACAAGTGCCCCGATCCCGGCCGAAACGACTCGAATTACACTTCGAGACCCGCCGACATTATCGCCACGATGCACAGAGCACCCTCGTAAATTTTCCGGCAAATCGGACAACGTTGTATTTTTTCACAACCAGGACCGAAACCCTAGGCCGAACAAAATGGTCGGATGCGAAGTGAAATTTTTTGGCTCGAAATTTTACGAGCTTGTGCAGAACTTCTAGGCAATCATATCGGCAGGTGACACGAAGTGATTCGAGTTCGTTTGCCCCAGCATTTTCTTTAACGAACGAAAACTTTTTGTGAAAATAACATGTGCCCCGATCCCGGCCGAAACGACTAGAATTACACTTCGAGACCCGCCGACATGATCGCCACGATGCACAGAACATCCTCGTAAATTTTCGGGCAAATCGGACGACGTTTTATTTTTTCACATCCAAGACCGAAACCCTAGGCCGAACAAAATGGTCGGATGCGAAGTGAAATTTTTTGGCTCGAAATTTGACGAGCTTGTGCAGAACTTCTAGGCAATCATATCGGCAGGTGACACGAAGTGATTCGAGTTCGTTTGCCCCCCCATTTTCTTTAACGAACGATAACTTTTTGTGAAAATAACAAGTGCCCCGATCCCGGCCGAAACGACTCGAATTACACTTCGAGACCCGCCGACATGATCGCCACGATGCACAGAGCACCCTCGTAAATTTTCGGGACGTTTCATTTTTTCACAACCAAGACCGAAACCCTTGGCCGAACAAAATGGTCGGATGCGAAGTGAAATTTTTTCGCTCGAAATTTTACGAGCTTGTGCAGAACTTCTAGGCAATCATATCGGCAGGTGACACGAAGTGATTCGAGTTCGTTTGCCCCCCCATTTTCTTTAACGAACGATAACTTTTTGTGAAAATAACAAGTGCCCCGATCCCGGCCGAAACGACTCGAATTACACTTCGAGACCCGCCGACAAGATCGCCATGATGCACAGAGCACCCTCGTAAATTTTCGGGCAAATCGGACGACGTTGTATTTCTTGACAACCAGGACCGAAACCCTAGGCTGAACAAAATGGTCGGATGCGAAATGAAATTTTTTCGCTCGAAATTTTACGAGCTTGTGCAGAAGTTCTAGGCAATCATATCGGCAGGTGACACGAAGTGATTCGAGTTCGTTTGCCCCCCCATTTTCTTTAACGAACGATAACTTTTTGTGAAAATAACAAGTGCCCCGATCCCGGCCGAAACGACTCGAATTACACTTCGAGACCCGCCGACATTATCGCCACGATGCACAGAGTACCCTCGTAAATTTTCCGGCAAATCGGACAACGTTGTATTTTTTCACAACCAGGACCGAAACCCTAGGCCGAACAAAATGGTCGGATGCGAAGTGAAATTTTTTGGCTCGAAATTTTACGAGCTTGTGCAGAACTTCTAGGCAATCATATCGGCAGGTGACACGAAGTGATTCGAGTTCGTTTGCCCCAGCATTTTCTTTAATGAACGAAAACTTTTTGTGAAAATAACATGTGCCCCGATCCCGGCCGAAACGACTCGAATTACACTTCGAGACCCGCCGACATGATCGCCACGATGCACAGAACATCCTCGTAAATTTTCGGGCAAATCGGACGACGTTGTATTTTTTCACATCCAAGACCGAAACCCTAGGCCGAACAAAATGGTCGGATGCGAAGCGAAATTTTTTGGCTCGAAATTTTACGAGCTTGTGCAGAACTTCTAGGCAATCATATCGGCAGGTGACACGAAGTGATTCGAGTTCGTTTGCCCCCCCATTTTCTTTAATGAACGATAACTTTTTGTGAAAATAACAAGTGCCCCGATCCCGGCCGAAATGACTCGAATTACACTTCGAGACCCGCCGACATGATCGCCACGATGCACAGAGCACCCTCGTAAATTTTCGGGCAAATCGGACGGCGTTGTATTTTTTCACAACCCGGACCGAAACGCTAGGCTGAACAAAATGGTCGGATGCGAATTGAAATTTTTGTCGCTCGAAATTTTACGAGCTTGTGCAGAACTTCTAGGCAATCATATCGGCAGGTGACACGATGTGATTCGAGTTCGTTTGCCCCCCTATTTTCTTTAACGAACGATAACTTTTTGTGAAAATAACAAGTGCCCCGATCCCGGCCGAAACGACTCGAATTACACTTCGAGACCCGCCGACATGATCGCCACGATGCACAGAGCACCCTCGTAAATTTTTGGGCAAATCGGACGACGTTGTATTTTTTCACAACCAGGACCGAAACCCTAGGACGAACAAAATGGTCGGATGCGAAGTGAAATCTTTTCGCTCGAAATTTTACGAGCTTGTGCAGAACTTCTAGGCAATCATATCGGCAGGTGACACTAAGTGATTCGAGTTCGTTTGCCCCCCCATTTTCTTTAAAGAACGATAACTTTTTGTGAAAATAACAAGTGCCCCGATCCCGGCCGAAACGACTCGAATTACACTTCGAGAACCGCCGACTTGATCGCGACGATGCACAGAGCACCCTCGTAAATTTTCGGGCAAATCGGACGACGTCGTATTTTTTCACAACCAGGACCGAAACCCTAGGCCGAACAAAATGGTTGGATGCGAAGTGAAATTTTTTCGTTCGAAATTTTACGAGCTCTTGCAGAACTTGTAGGCAATCATATCGGCAGGTGACACGAAGTGATTCGAGTTCGTTTGCCCCCCATTTTCTTTCACGAACGATAACTTTTTCCGAAAATAACAAGTGCCCCGAACTCGGTCGAAACGACTCGAATTACACTTCGAGACCCGCCGACATGATCGCCACGGTGCACTGAGCACCCTCGTAAATTTTCGGGCAAATCGGACGACGTCGTATTTTTTCACAACCAGGACCGAAACCTTAGGCGGAACAAAATGGTCGGATGCGAAGTGAAATTTTTGTCGCTCGAAATTTTACGAGCTTGTGCAGAACTTCTAGGCAATCATATCGGCAGGTGACACGATGTGATTCGAGTTCGTTTGCCCCCCTATTTTCTTTAACGAACGATAACTTTTTGTGAAAATAACAAGTGCCCCGATCCCGGCCGAAACGACTCGTATTACACTTCGAGACCCGCCGACATGATCGCCACGATGCACAGAGCACCCTCGTAAATTTTTGGGCAAATCGGACGACGTTGTATTTTTTCACAACCAGGACCGAAACCCTAGGCCGAACAAAATGGTCGGATGCGAAGTGAAATTTTTTGGCTCGAAATTTTATGAGCTTGTGCAGAACTTCTAGGCAATCATATCGGCAGGTAACACTAAGTGATTCGAGTTCGTTTGCCCCCCCATTTTCTTTAAAGAACGATAACTTTTTGTGAAAATAACAAGTACCCCGATCCCGGCCAAAACGACTCGAATTACACTTCGAGACCCGCCGACATGATCGCCACGATGCACAGAGCACCCTCGTAAATTTTCGGGCAAATCGAACGACGTTGTATTTTTTGACAACCAGGACCGAAACCCTAGGCCGAACAAAATGGTCGGATGCGAAGTGAAATTTTTTCGCTCGAAATTTTACGAGCTTGTACAGAACTTCTAGGCAATCATATCGGCAGGTGACACGAAGTGATTCGAGTTCGTTAGACCCCTCATTTTCTTTAACAAACGATAACTTTTTGTGAAAATAACAAGTGCCCCGAACCCAGCCAAAACGACTCAATTTACACTTCGAGACCCGCCGACATGATCGCGACGATGCACAGAGCACCCGCGTAAATTTTCGGGCAAATCGGATGACGTTGTATTTTTTCACAACCAGGGCCGAAACCCTAGGCCGAACAAAATGGTCAGATGCGAAGTGAAATTTTTTCGCTCGAAATTTTACGAGCTTGTACAGAACTTCTAGGCAATCATATCGGCAGGTGACACGAAGTGATTCGAGTTCGTTTGCCCCCCCATTTTCTTTAACGAACGATAACTTGTTCCGAAAATAGCAAGTGCCCCGAACCCGGCCGAAACGACTCGAATTACATTTCGAGACCCGCCGACAAGATCGCGACGATGCACAGAGTACCCTCGTAAATTTTCGGGCAAATCGGACGACCTTGTATTTTTTCACAAACAGGACCGAAACCCTAGGCCGAACAAAATGGTCGGATGCGAAGTGAAATTTTTTGGCTCGAAATTTTACGAGCTTGTGCAGAACTTCTAGGCAATCATATCGGCAGGTGACACGAAGTGATTTGAGTTCGTTTGCCCCCCCCCCATTTTCTTTAACGAACGATAACTTTTTCCGAAAATAACAAGTGCCCCGAACCCGGCCGAAACGACTCGAATTACACTTCGAGAACCGCCGACTTGATCGCGACGATGCACTGAGCACCCTCGTAAATTTTCGGGCAAATCGGACGACGTCGTATTTTTTCACAACCAGGACCGAAACCCTAGGCCGAACAAAATGGTCGGATGCGAAGTGAAATTTTTTCGCTCGAAATTTTACGAGCTTGTACCGAACTTCTAGGCAATCATATCGGCAGGTGACACGAAGTGATTCGAGTTCGTTTGCCCCCCCCCCCATTTTCTTTAACGAACGATAACTTTTTCCGAAAATAACAAGTGCCCCGAACCCGGCCGAAACGACTCGAATTACACTTCGAGACCCGCCGACATGATCGCGACGATGCACAGAGCACCCTCGTAAATTTTTGAGCAAATCGGACGACGTTGTATTTTTTCACAACCAGGACCGAAACCCTAGGCCGAACAAAGTGGTCGGATGCGAAGGAAAATTTTTTCGCTCGAAATTTTACGACCTTGTGCAGAACTTATAGGCAATCATATCGGCAGGTGACACGAAGTGATTCGAGTTCGTTTGCCCCCCATTTTCTTTCACGAACGATAACTTTTTCCGAAAATAACAAGTGCCCCGAACCCGGCCGAAACGACTCGAATTACACTTCGAGACCCGCCGACATGATCGCCACGGTTCACAGAGCACCCTAGTAAATTTTCGGGCAAATCGGACGACGTCGTATTTTTTCACAACCAGGACCGAAACCCTAGGCCGAACAAAATGGTCGGATGCGAAGTGAAATTTTTTTCGCTCACAATTTTACGAGCTTGTGCAGAAGTTATAGGCAATCATATCGGCAGGTGACACGAAGTGATTCGAGTTCGTTTGCCCCCCCATTTTCTTTCACGAACGATAACTTTTTCCGAAAATAACAAGTGCCCCGAACCCGGCCGAAACGACTCGAATTACACTTCGAGACCCGCCGACATGATCGCCACGGTGCACAGAGCACCCTCGTAAATTTTCGGGCAAATCGGACGACGTCGTATTTTTTCACAACCAGGACCGAAACCCTAGGCCGAACAAAATGGTCGGATGCGAAGTGAAATTTTTTCGCTCGAAATTTTACGAGCGCTTGTGCAAAACTTATAGGCAACCATATTCGCAGGTGACACGAAGTGATTCGAGTTCGTTTGCCCCCCCATTTTCTTTAACGAACGATAACTTTTTGTGAAAATAACAAGTGCCCCGATCCCGGCCAAAACGACTCGAATTACACTTCGAGACCCGCCGACATGATCGCCACGATGCACAGAGCACCCTCGTAAATTTTCGGGACGTTTCATTTTTTCACAACCAGGACCGAAACCCTAGGCCGAACAAAATGGTCGGAT
The DNA here is from genome assembly GCF_965113065.1 of Corylus avellana. Taxonomy (NCBI): domain Eukaryota; kingdom Viridiplantae; phylum Streptophyta; class Magnoliopsida; order Fagales; family Betulaceae; genus Corylus; species Corylus avellana. The sequence goes on along the minus strand of NC_142495.1, from coordinate 14,548,081 downwards.
GCGAAGTGAAATTTTTTCGCTCGAAATTTTACGAGCTTGTGCAGAACTTCTAGGCAATCATATCGGCAGGTGACACGAAGTGATTCGAGTTCGTTTGCCCCCCCATTTTCTTTAACGAACGATAACTTTTTGTGAAAATAACAAGTGCCCCGATCCTGGCCGAAACGACTCGAATTACACTTCGAGACCCGCCGACATGATCGCCACGATGCACAGAGCACCCTCGTAAATTTTCGGGACGTTTCATTTTTTCACAACCAGGACCGAAACCCTAGGCCGAACAAAATGGTCGGATGCGAAATGAAATTTTTTCGCTCGAAATTTTACGAGCTTGTGCAGAACTTCTAGGCAATCATATCGGCAGGTGACACGAAGTGATTCGAGTTCGTTTGCCCCCCCATTTTCTTTAACGAACTATAACTTTGTGTGAAAATAACAAGTGCCCCGATCCCGGCCGAAACAACTCGAATTACACTTCGAGACCCGCCAACATGATCGCCACGATGCACAGAGCACCCTCGTAAATTTTCGGGCAAATCGGACGACGTTGTATTTTTTCACAACCAGGACCGAAACCCTAGGCCGAACAAAATCGTCGGATGCGAAGTGAAATTTTTTCGCTCGAAATTTTACGAGCTTGTACAGAACTTCTAGGCAATGATATCGGCAGGTGACACGAAGTGATTCGAGTTCGTTAGACCCCCCATTTTCTTTAACAAACGATAACTTTTTGTAAAATAACAAGTGCCCCGAACCCAGCCGAAACGACTCAAATTACACTTCGAGACCCCCCGACATGATCGCAACGATGCACAGAGCACCCTCGTAAATTTTTGGGCAAATCGGACGACGTTGTATTTTTCCACAACCAGGACCGAAACCCTAGGCCGAACAAAATGGCCGGATGCGAAGTGAAATTTTTTGGCTCGAAATTTTACGAGCTTGTGCAGAACTTCTAGGCAATCATATTGGCAGGTGACACGAAGTGATTCGAGTTCGTTTGCCCCCCCATTTTCTTTAACGAACGATAACTTTTTGTGAAAATAACAAGTGCCCCGAACCCGGGCGAAACGACTCGTATTACATTTCAAGACCCGCCGACAAGATCGTGACGATGCACAGAGCACCCTCGCAAATTTTTGGGCAAATCGGACGACGTTGAATTTTTTCACAACCAAGACCGGAACCCTAGGCCGAACAAAATGGTCGGATGCGAAGTGAAATTTTTTGGCTCGAAATTTTACGAGCTTGTGCAGAACTTCTAGGCAATCATATCGGCAGGTGACACGAAGTGATTCGAGTTCGTTTGCCCCCCCATTTTCTTTAACGAACGATAACTTTTTGTGAAAATAACAAGTGCCCCGATCCCGGCCGAAACGACTCGAATTACACTTCGAGACCCGCCGACAAGATCGCCACGATGCACAGAGCACCCTCGTAAATTTTCGGGCAAATCGGACGACGTTGTATTTCTTGAAAACCAGGACCGAAACCCGAGGCTGAACAAAATGGTCGGATGCGAAGTGAAATTTTTTCGCTCGAAATTTTACGAGCTTGTGCAGAACTTCTAGGCAATCATATCGGCAGGTGACACGAAGTGATTCGAGTTCGTTTGCCCCCCCATTTTCTTTAACGAACGATAACTTTTTCCGAAAATAACAAGTGCCCCGAACCCGGCCGAAACGACTCGAATTACACTTCGAGAACCGCCGACTTGATCGCGACGATGCACAGAGCACCCTCGTAAATTTTCGGGCAAATCGGACGACGTCGTATTTTTTCACAACCAGGACCGAAACCCTAGGCCGAACAAAATGGTTGGATGCGAAGTGAAATTTTTTCGTTCGAAATTTTACGAGCTCTTGCAGAACTTGTAGGCAATCATATCGGCAGGTGACACGAAGTGATTCGAGTTCGTTTGCCCCCCATTTTCTTTCACGAACGATAACTTTTTCCGAAAATAACAAGTGCCCCGAACTCGGTCGAAACGACTCGAATTACACTTCGAGACCCGCCGACATGATCGCCACGGTGCACTGAGCACCCTCGTAAATTTTCGGGCAAATCGGACGACGTCGTATTTTTTCACAACCAGGACCGAAACCTTAGGCGGAACAAAATGGTAGGATGCGAAGTGAAATTTTTGTCGCTCGAAATTTTACGAGCTTGTGCAGAACTTCTAGGCAATCATATCGGCAGGTGACACGATGTGATTCGAGTTCGTTTGCCCCCCTATTTTCTTTAACGAACGATAACTTTTTGTGAAAATAACAAGTGCCCCGATCCCGGCCGAAACGACTCGAATTACACTTCGAGACCCGCCGACATGATCGCCACGATGCACAGAGCACCCTCGTAAATTTTTGGGCAAATCGGACGACGTTGTATTTTTTCACAACCAGGACCGAAACCCTAGGCCGAACAAAATGGTCGGATGCGAAGTGAAATCTTTTGGCTCGAAATTTTATGAGCTTGTGCAGAACTTCTAGGCAATCATATCGGCAGGTGTCACTAAGTGATTCGAGTTCGTTTGCCCCCCCATTTTCTTTAAAGAACGATAACTTTTTGTGAAAATAACAAGTGCCCCGATCCCGGCCGAAACGACTCGAATTACACTTCGAGACCCGCCGACATGATCGCCACGATGCACAGAGCACCCTCGTAAATTTTCGGGCAAATCGAACGACGTTGTATTTTTTCACAACCAGGACGAAACCCTAGGCCGAACAAAATGGTCGGATGCGAAGTGAAATTTTTTCGCTCGAAATTTTACGAGCTTGTGTAGAACTTCTAGGCAATGATATCGGCAGGTGACACGAAGTGATTCGAGTTCGTTAGACCCCTCATTTTCTTTAACAAACGATAACTTTTTGTGAAAATAACAAGTGCCCCGAACCCAGCCGAAACGACTCAAATTACACTTCGAGACCCGCCGAGATGATCGCCACGATGCACAGAGCACCCTCGTAAATTTTCGGGCAAATCGGACGACGTTGTATTTTGTCACAACCAAGACCGAAACCCTAGGCCGAACAAAATGGTCGGATGCGAAGTGAAATTTTTTGTCTCGAAATTTTACGAGCTTGTGCAGAATTTTTAGGCAATCATATCGGCAGGTGACACGAAGTGATTCGAGTTCGTTTGCCCCCCCATTTTCTTTAACGAATGATTACTTTTTCCGAAAATAACAAGTGCCCCGAACCCGACCAAAACGACTCGAATTACACTTCGAGACCCGCCGACATGATCGCCACGATGCACAGAGCACACTCGTAAATTTTCGGGCAAATCGGACGACGTTGTATTTTTCCACAACCAGGACCGAAACCCTAGGCCGAACAAAATGGTCGGATGCGAAGTGAAATTTTTTGGCTCGAAATTTTACGAGCTTGTGCAGAACTTCTAGGCAATCATATCGGCAGGTGACACGAAGTGATTCGAGTTCGTTTGCCCCCTCATTTTCTTTAACGAACGATAACTTTTTGTGAAAATAACAAGTGCCCCGATCCCGGCCGAAACGACTCGAATTACACTTCGAGACCCGCCGACAAGATCGCCACGATGCACAGAGCACCCTCGTAAATTTTCGGGCAAATCGGACGACGTTGTATTTCTTGACAACCAGGACCGAAACCCGAGGCTGAACAAAATGGTCGGATGCGAAGTGAAATTTTTTCGCTCGAAATTTTACGAGCTTGTGCAGAACTTCTAGGCAATCATATCGGCAGGTGACACGAAGTGATTCGAGTTCGTTTGCTCCCCCCCCCCCCCATTTTCTTTAACGAACGATAACTTTTTCCGAAAATAACAAGTGCCTCGAACCCGGCCGAAACGACTCGAATTACACTTCGAGAACCGCCGACTTGATCGCGACGATGCACAGAGTACCCTCGTAAATTTTCGGGCAAATCGGACGACGTCGTATTTTTTCACAACCAGGACCGAAACCCTAGGCCGAACAAAATGGTTGGATGCGAAGTGAAATTTTTTCGTTCGAAATTTTACGAGCTCTTGCAGAACTCGTAGGCAATCATATCGGCAGGTGACACGAAGTGATTCGAGTTCGTATGCCCCCTATTTTCTTTCACGAACGATAACTTTTTCCGAAAATAACAAGTGCCCCGAACCCGGCCGAAACGACTCGAATTACACTTCGAGACCCGCCGACATGATCGCGACGATGCACAGAGCACCCTCGTAAATTTTTGAGCAAATCGGACGACGTTGTATTTTTTCACAACCAGGACCGAAACCCTAGGCCGAACAAAGTGGTCGGATGCGAAGGGAAATTTTTTCGCTCGAAATTTTACGACCTTGTGCACAACTTATAGGCAATCATATCGGCAGGTGACACGAAGTGATTCGAGTTCGTTTGCCCCCCATTTTCTTTCACGAACGATAACTTTTTCCGAAAATAACAAGTGCCCCGAACCCGGCCGAAACGACTCGAATTACACTTCGAGACCTGCCGACATGATAGCCACGGTTCACAGAGCAACCTAGTAAATTTTCGGGCAAATCGGACGACGTCGTATTTTTTCACAACCAGGACCGAAACCCTAGGCCGAACAAAATGGTCGGATGCGAAGTGAAATTTTTTTCGCTCACAATTTTACGAGCTTGTGCAGAACTTATAGGCAATCATATTCGCAGGTGACACGAAGTGATTCGAGTTCGTTTGCCCCCCTATTTTCTTTAACGAACGATAACTTTTTGTGAAAATAACAAGTGCCCCGATCCCGGCCGAAACGACTCGAATTACACTTCGAGACCCGCCGACATGATCGCCACGATGCACAGAGCACCCTCGTAAATTTTTGGGACGTTTCATTTTTTCACAACCAGGACCGAAACCCTAGGCCGAACAAAATGGTCGGATGCGAAGTGAAATTTTTTCGCTCGAAATTTTACGAGCATGTGCGGAACTTCTAGGCAATCATATCGGCAGGTGACACGAAGTGATTCGAGTTCGTTTGCCCCCCATTTTCTTTCACGAACGATAACTTTTTCCGAAAATAACAAGTGCCCCGAACTCGGTCGAAACGACTCGAATTACACTTCGAGACCCGCCGACATGATCGCCACGGTGCACTGAGCACCCTCGTAAATTTTCGGGCAAATCGGACGACGACGTATTTTTTCACAACCAGGACCGAAACCCTAGGCCGAACAAAATGGTTGGATGCGAAGTGAAATTTTTTCGTTCGAAATTTTACGAGCTCTTGCAGAACTTGTAGGCAATCATATCGGCAGGTGACACGAAGTGATTCGAGTTTGTTTGCCCCCCATTTTCTTTCACGAACGATAACTTTTTCCGAAGATAACAAGTGCCCCGAACTCGGCCGAAACGACTCGAATTACACTTCGAGACCCGCCGACATGATCGCCACGGTGCACTGAGCACCCTCGTAAATTTTCGGGCAAATCGGACGACGTCGTATTTTTTCACAACCAGGACCGAAACCCTAGGCGGAACAAAATGGTCGGATGCGAAGTGAAATTTTTTCGCTCGAAATTTTACGACCTTGTGCAGAAGTTATAGGCAATCATATCGGCAGGTGACACGAAGTGATTCGAGTTCGTTTGCCCCCCATTTTCTTTCACGAATGATAACCTTTTCCGAAAATAACAAGTGCCCCGAACCCGGCCGAAACGACTCGAATTACACTTCGAGACCCGTCGACATGATCGCCACGGTGCACAGAGCACCCTAGAAAATTTTCGGGCAAATCGGACGACGTCGTATTTTTTCACAACCAGGACCGAAACCCTAGGCCGAACAAAATGGTTGGATGCGAAGTGAAATTTTTTCGTTCGAAATTTTACGAGCTTGTGCAGAACTTGTAGGCAATCATATCGGCAGGTGACACGAAGTGATTCGAGTTCGTTTGCCCCCCATTTTCTTTCACGAACGATAACCTTTTCCGAAAATAACAAGTGCCCCGAACCCGGCCGAAACGACTCGAATTACACTTCGAGACCCGCCGACATGATCGCCACGGTGCACAGAGCACCCTAGAAAATTTTCGGGCAAATCGGACGACGTCGTATTTTTTCACAAGCAGGACCGAAACCCTAGCCCGAACAAAATGGTCGGATGCGAAGTGAAATTTTTTCGCTCGAAATTTTACGACCTTGTGCAGAAGTTATAGGCAATCATATCGGCAGGTGACACGAAGTGATTCGAGTTCGTTTGCCCCCCATTTTCTTTCACGAATGATAACCTTTTCCGAAAATAACAAGTGCCCCGAACCCGGCCGAAACGACTCGAATTACACTTCGAGACCCGCCGACATGATCGCCACGGTGCACAGAGCACCCTAGAAAATTTTTGGGCAAATCGGACGACGTCGTATTTTTTCACAACCAGGACCGAAACCCTAGGCCGAACAAAATGGTTGGATGCGAAGTGAAATTTTTTCGTTCGAAATTTTACGAGCTTGTGCAGAACTTGTAGGCAATCATATCGGCAGGTGACACGAAGTGATTCGAGTTCGTTTGCCCCCCATTTTCTTTCACGAACGATAACCTTTTCCGAAAATAACAAGTGCCCCGAACCCGGCCGAAACGACTCGAATTACACTTCGAGACCCGCCGACATGATCGCCACGGTGCACAGAGCACCCTAGAAAATTTTCGGGCAAATCGGACGACGTCGTATTTTTTCACAAGCAGGACCGAAACCCTAGCCCGAACAAAATGGTCGGATGCGAAGTGAAATTTTTTCGCTCGAAATTTTACGAGCTTGTACAGAACTTCAAGGCAATGATATCGGTAGGTGACACGAAGTGATTCGAGTTCGTTAGACCCCCCATTTTCTTTAAGAAACGATAACTTTTTGTAAAATAACAAGTGCCCCGAACCCAGCCGAAACGACTCAAATTACACTTTGAGACCCCCCGACATGATCGCAACGATTCACAGAGCAACCTCGTAAATTTTTTGAGCAAATCGGACGACGTTGTATTTTTTCACAAGCAGGACCGAAACCCTAGGCCGAACAAAATGGTCGGATGCGAAGTGAAATTTTTTCGCTCGAAATTTTACGAGCTTGTGCAGAACTTCTAGGCAATCATATCGGCAGGTGACACGAAGTGATTCGAGTTCGTTTGCCCCCCCATTTTCTTTAACGAACGATAACTTTTTCCGAAAATAACAAGTGCCCCGAACCCGGCCGAAACGACTCGAATTACACTTCGAGAACCGCCGACTTGATCGCGACGATGCACAGAGCACCCTCGTAAATTTTCGGGCAAATCGGACGACGTCGTATTTTTTCACAACCAGGACCGAAACCCTAGGCCGAACAAAATGGTTGGATGCGAAGTGAAATTTTTTCGTTCGAAATTTTACGAGCTCTTGCAGAACTTGTAGGCAATCATATCGGCAGGTGACACGAAGTGATTCGAGTTCGTTTGCCCCCCATTTTCTTTCACGAACGATAACTTTTTCCAAAAATAACAAGTGCCCCGAACTCGGCCGAAACGACTCGAATTACACTTCGAGACCCGCCGACATGATCGCCACGGTGCACTGAGCACCCTCGTAAATTTTCGGGCAAATCGGACGACGTCGTATTTTTTCACAACCAGGACCGAAACCCTAGGCGGAACAAAATGGTCGGATGCGAAGTGAAATTTTTTCGCTCGAAATTTTACGACCTTGTGCAGAACTTATAGGCAATCATATCGGCAGGTGACACGAAGTGATTCGAGTTCGTTTGCCCCCCATTTTCTTTCACGAATGATAACCTTTTCCGAAAATAACAAGTGCCCCGAACCCGGCCGAAACGACTCGAATTACACTTCGAGACCCGCCGACATGATCGCCACGGTGCACAGAGCACCCTAGAAAATTTTTGGGCAAATCGGACGACGTCGTATTTTTTCACAAGCAGGACCGAAACCCTAGGCCGAACAAAATGGTCGGATGCGAAGTGAAATTTTTTCGCTCGAAATTTTACGAGCTTGTACAGAACTTCTAGGCAATGATATCGGCAGGTGACACGAAGTGATTCGAGTTCGTTAGACCCCCCATTTTCTTTAAGAAACGATAACTTTTTGTAAAATAACAAGTGCCCCGAACCCAGCCGAAACGACTCAAATTACACTTCGAGACCCCCCGACATGATCGCAACGATGCACAGAGCAACCTCGTAAATCTTCGAGCAAATCGGACGACGTTGTATTTTTTCACAAGCAGGACCGAAACCCTAGGCCGAACAAAATGGTCGGATGCGAAGTGAAATTTTTTGGCTCGAAATTTTACGAGCTTGTGCAGAACTTCTAGGCAATCATATCGGCAGGTGACACGAAGTGATTCGAGTTCGTTTGCCCCCCCCCCATTTTCTTTAACGAACGATAACTTTTTCCGAAAATAACAAGTGCCCCGAACCCGGCCGAAACGACTCGAATTACACTTCGAGAACCGCCGACTTGATCGCGACGATGCACAGAGCACCCTCGTAAATTTTCGGGCAAATCGGACGACGTCGTATTTTTTCACAACCAGGACCGAAACCCTAGGCCGAACAAAATGGTTGGATGCGAAGTGAAATTTTTTCGTTCGAAATTTTACGAGCTCTTGCGGAACTTGTAGGCAATCATATCGGCAGGTGACACGAAGTGATTCGAGTTCGTTTGCCCCCCATTTTCTTTCACGAACGATAACTTTTTTCGAAAATAACAAGTGCCCCGAACTCGGCCGAAACGACTCGAATTACACTTCGAGACCCGCCGACAAGATCGTCACGGTGCACTGAGCACCCTCGTAAATTTTCGGGCAAATCGGACGACGTCGTATTTTTTCACAACCAGGACCGAAACCCTAGGCGGAACAAAATGGTCGGATGCGAAGTGAAATTTTTTCCCTCGAAATTTTACGAGCTTGTGCAGAACTTATAGGCAATCATATCGGCAGGTGACACGAAGTGATTCGAGTTCGTTTGCCCCCCCATTTTCTTTCACGAACGATAACTTTTTCCGAAAATAACAAATGCCCCGAACCCGGCCGAAACGACTCGAATTACACTTCGAGACCCGCTGACATGATCGCGACGATGCACAGAGCACCCTCGTAAATTTTTGAGCAAATCGGACGACGTCGTATTTTTTCACAACCAGGACCAAAACCCTAGGCCGAACAAAGTGGTCGGATGCGAAGTGAAATTTTTTCGCTCGAAATTTTACGACCTTGTTCAGAACTTATACGCAATCATATCGGCAGGTGACACGAAGTGATTCGAGTTCGTTTGCCCCCCATTTTCTTTCACGAACGATAACCTTTTCCGAAAATAACAAGTGCCCCGAACCCGGCCGAAACGACTCGAATTACACTTCGAGACCCGCCGACATGATCGCCACGGTGCACAGAGCACCCTCATAAATTTTTGGGCAAATCGGACGACGTCGTATTTTTTCACAACTAGGACCGAAACCCTAGGCCGAACAAAATGGTCGGATGCGAAGTGAAATTTTTTCGCTCGAAATTTTACGAGCTTGTACAGAACTTCTAGGCAATCATATCGGCAGGTGACACGAAGTGATTCGAGTTCGTTTGCCCCCCCATTTTCTTTCACGAACGATAACTTTTTCCGAAAATAACAAGTGCCCCGAACCCGGCCGAAACGACTCGAATTACACTTCGAGACCCGCCGACATGATCGCCACGGTGCACAGAGCACCCTCGTAAATTTTCGGGCAAATCGGACGACGTCGTATTTTTTCAGAACCAGGACCGAAATCCTAGGCCGAACAAAATGGTCGGATGCGAAGTGAAATTTTTTCGCTCGAAATTTTACGAGCTTGTGCAGAACTTCTAGGCAATCATATCGGCAGGTGACACGAAGTGATTCGAGTTCGTTTGCCCCCCCATTTTCTTTAACGAAAGATAACTTTTTGTGAAAATAACAAGTGCCCCGATCCCGGCCGAAACGACTCGAATTACACTTCGAGACCCGCCGACATGATCGCCACGAGGCACAGCACACCCTCGTAAATTTTCGGGCAAATCGGACGACGTTGTATTTTTTCACAACCAGGACCGAAACTCTAGGCCGAACTAAATGGTCGGATGCGAAGTGAAATTTTTTGTCTCAAAATTTTACGAGCTTGTGCAGAACTTCTAGGCAATCATATCGGCAGGTGAAACGAAGTGATTCGAGTTCGTTTGCCCCCCCATTTTCTTTTAACGAACGATAACTTTTTGTGAAAATAACAAGTGCCCCGAACCCAACCGAAACGACTCAAATTACACTTCGAGACCCGCCGACATGATCGCCACGATGCACAGAGCACCCTCGTAAATTTTCGGGCAAATCGGACGACGTTGTATTTTGTCACAACCAAGACCGAAACCCTAGGCCGAACAAAATGGTCGGATGCGAAGTGAAATTTTTTGGCTCGAAATTTTACGAGCTTGTGCAGAACTTCTAGGCAATCATATCGGCAGGTGACACGAAGTGATTCGAGTTCGTTTGCCCCAACATTTTCTTTAACGAACGAAAACTTTTTGTGAAAATAACATGTGCCCCGATCCCGGCCGAAACGACTCGAATTACACTTCGAGACCCGCCGACATGATCGCCACGATGCACAGAACATCCTCGTAAATTTTCGGGCAAATCGGACGACGTTGTATTTTTTCACATCCAAGACCGAAACCCTAGGCCGAACAAAATGGTCGGATGCGAAGTGAAATTTTTTGGCTCGAAATTTTACGAGCTTGTGCAGAACTTGTAGGCAATCACATCGGCAGGTGACACGAAGTGATTCGAGTTCGTTTGCCCCCCCATTTTCTTTAACGAACGATAACTTTTTGTGAAAATAACAAGTGCCTCGATCCCGGCCGAAACGACTCGAATTACACTTCGAGACCCGCCGACATGATCGCCACGATGCACAGAGCACCCTCGTAAATTTTCGGGACGTTTCATTTTTTCACAACCAGGACCGAAACCCTAGGCCGAACAAAATGGTCGGATGCGAAATGAAATTTTTTCGCTCGAAATTTTACGAGCATGTGCAGAACTTCTAGGCAATCATATCGGCAGGTGACACGAAGTGATTCGAGTTCGTTTGCCCCCCCATTTTCTTTAACGAACGATAACTTTTTGTGAAAATAACAAGTGCCCTGATCCCGGCCGAAACGACTCGAATTACACTTCGAGACCCGCCAACATGATCGCCACGATGCACAGAGCACCCTCGTAAATTTTCGGGCAAATCGGACGACGTTGTATTTTTTCACAACCAGGACCGAAACCCTAGGCCGAGCAAAATGGTCGGATGCGAAGTGAAATTTTTTCGCTCGAAATTTTACGAGCTTGTACAGAACTTCTAGGCAATTATATCGGCAGGTGACACGAAGTGATTCGAGTTCGTTAGACCCCCCATTTTCTTTGACAAACGATAACTTTTTGTAAAATAACAAGTGCCCCGAACCGAGCCGAAACGACTCAAATTACACTTCGAGACCCCCCGACATGATCGCAACGATGCACAGAGCAACCTCGTAAATTTTCGAGCAAATCGGACGACGTTGTATTTTTTCACAAGCAGGACCGAAACCCTAGGCCGAACAAAATGGTCGGATGCGAAGTGAAATTTTTTCGCTCGAAATTTTACGAGCTTGTGCAGAACTTCTAGGCAATCATATCGGCAGGTGACACGAAGTGATTCGAGTTCGTTTGCCCCAGCATTTTCTTTAACGAACGAAAACTTTTTGTGAAAATAACATGTGCCCCGATCCCGGCCGAAACGACTCGAATTACACTTCGAGACCCGCCGACATGATCGCCACGATGCACAGAACATCCTCGTAAATTTTCGGGCAAATCGGACGACGTTGTATTTTTTCACATCCAAGACCGAAACCCTAGGCCGAACAAAATGGTCGGATGCGAAGTGAAATTTTTTGGCTCGAAATTTTACGAGCTTGTGCAGAACTTGTAGGCAATCACATCGGCAGGTGACACGAAGTGATTCGAGTTCGTTTGCCCCCCCATTTTCTTTAACGAACGATAACTTTTTGTGAAAATAACAAGTGCCTCGATCCCGGCCGAAACGACTCGAATTACACTTCGAGACCCGCCGACATGATCGCCACGATGCACAGAGCACCCTCGTAAATTTTCGGGACGTTTCATTTTTTCACAACCAGGACCGAAACCCTAGGCCGAACAAAATGGTCGGATGCGAAATGAAATTTTTTCGCTCGAAATTTTACGAGCTTGTGCAGAACTTCTAGGCAATCATATCGGCAGGTGACACGAAGTGATTCGAGTTCGTTTGCCCCCCCATTTTCTTTAACGAACGATAACTTTTTGTGAAAATAACAAGTGCCCTGATCCCGGCCGAAACGACTCGAATTACACTTCGAGACCCGCCAACATGATCGCCACGATGCACAGAGCACCCTCGTAAATTTTCGGGCAAATCGGACGACGTTGTATTTTTTCACAACCAGGACCGAAACCCTAGGCCGAGCAAAATGGTCGGATGCGAAGTGAAATTTTTTCGCTCGAAATTTTACGAGCTTGTACAGAACTTCTAGGCAATTATATCGGCAGGTGACACGAAGTGATTCGAGTTCGTTAGACCCCCCATTTTCTTTGACAAACGATAACTTTTTGTAAAATAACAAGTGCCCCGAACCGAGCCGAAACGACTCAAATTACACTTCGAGACCCCCCGACATGATCGCAACGATGCACAGAGCAACCTCGTAAATTTTCGAGCAAATCGGACGACGTTGTATTTTTTCACAAGCAGGACCGAAACCCTAGGCCGAACAAAATGGTCGGATGCGAAGTGAAATTTTTTCGCTCGAAATTTTACGAGCTTGTGCAGAACTTCTAGGCAATCATATCGGCAGGTGACACGAAGTGATTCGAGTTCGTGTGCCCCCCCCCCCCCCATTTTCTTTAACGAACGATAACTTTTTCCGAAAATAACAAGTGCCCCGAACCCGGCCGAAATGACTCGAATTACACTTCGAGAATCGCCGACTTGATCGCGACGATGCACAGAGCACCCTCGTAAATTTTCGGGCAAATCGGACGACGTCGTATTTTTTCACAACCAGGACCGAAACCCTAGGCCGAACAAAATGGTTGGATGCGAAGTGAAATTTTTTCGTTCGAAATTTTACGAGCTCTTGCAGAACTTGTAGGCAATCATATCGGCAGGTGACACGAAGTGATTCGAGTTCGTTTGCCCCCCATTTTCTTTCACGAACGATAACTTTTTCCGAAGAAAACAAGTGCCCCGAACTCGGCCGAAACGACTCGAATTACACTTCGAGACCCGCCGACATGATCGCCACGGTGCACTGAGCACCCTCGTAAATTTTCGGGCAAATCGGACGACGTCGTATTTTTTCACAACCAGGACCGAAACCCTAGGCGGAACAAAATGGTCGGATGCGAAGTGAAATTTTTTCGCTCGAAATTTTACGACCTTGTGCAGAAGTTATAGGCAATCATATCGGCAGGTGACACGAAGTGATTCGAGTTCGTTTGCCCCCCATTTTCTTTCACGAATGATAACCTTTTCCGAAAATAACAAGTGCCCCGAACCCGGCCGAAACGACTCGAATTACACTTCGAGACCCGCCGACATGATCGCCACGGTGCACAGAGCACCCTAGAAAATTTTCGGGCAAATCGGACGACGTCGTATTTTTTCACAACCAGGACCGAAACCCTAGGCCGAACAAAATGGTCGGATGCGAAGTGAAATTTTTTCGCTCGAAATTTTACGAGCTTGTGCAGAACTTCTAGGCAATCATATCGGCAGGTGACACGAAGTGATTCGAGTTCGTTTGCCCCCCCATTTTCTTTCACGAACGATAACTTTTTCCGAAAATAACAAGTGCCCCGAACCCGGCCGAAACGACTCGAATTACACTTCGAGACCCGCCGACATGATCGCCACGGTGCACAGAGCACCCTCGTAAATTTTCGGGCAAATCGGACGACGTCGTATTTTTTCACAACCAGGACCGAAACCCTAGGCGGAACAAAATGGTCGGATGCGAAGTGAAATTTTTTCGCTCGAAATTTTACGACCTTGTGCAGAACTTATAGGCAATCATATCGGCAGGTGACACGAAGTGATTCGAGTTCGTTTGCCCCCCATTTTCTTTCACGAATGATAACCTTTTCCGAAAATAACAAGTGCCCCGAACCCGGCCGAAACGACTCGAATTACACTTCGAGACCCGCCGACATGATCGCCACGGTGCACAGAGCACCCTCGTAAATTTTCGGGCAAATCGGACGACGTCGTATTTTTTCACAACCAGGACCGAAACCCTAGGCGGAACAAAATGGTCGGATGCGAAGTGAAATTTTTTCGCTCGAAATTTTACGACCTTGTGCAGAACTTATAGGCAATCATATCGGCAGGTGACACGAAGTGATTCGAGTTCGTTTGCCCCCCATTTTCTTTCACGAATGATAACCTTTTCCGAAAATAACAAGTGCCCCGAACCCGGCCGAAACGACTCGAATTACACTTCGAGACCCGCCGACATGATCGCCACGGTGCACAGAGCACCCTAGAAAATTTTCGGGAATATCGGACGACGTCGTATTTTTTCACAAGCAGGACCGAAACCCTAGGCCGAACAAAATGGTCGGATGCGAAGTGAAATTTTTTCGCTCGAAATTTTACGAGCTTGTACAGAACTTCTAGGCAATGATATCGGCAGGTGACACGAAGTGATTCGAGTTCGTTAGACCCCCCATTTTCTTTAAGAAACGATAACTTTTTGTAAAATAACAAGTGCCCCGAACCCAGCCGAAACGACTCAAATTACACTTCGAGACCCCCCGACATGATCGCAACGATGCACAGAGCAACCTCGTAAATCTTCGAGCAAATCGGACGACGTTGTATTTTTTCACAAGCAGGACCGAAACCCTAGGCCGAACAAAATGGTCGGATGCGAAGTGAAATTTTTTCGCTCGAAATTTTACGAGCTTGTGCAGAACTTGTAGGCAATCATATCGGCAGGTGACACGAAGTGATTCGAGTTCGTTTGCCCCCCCCCCCATTTTCTTTAACGAACGATAACTTTTTCCGAAAATAACAAGTGCCCCGAACCCGGCCGAAACGACTCGAATTACACTTCGAGAACCGCCGACTTGATCGCGACGATGCACAGAGCACCCTCGTAAATTTTCGGGCAAATCGGACGACGTCGTATTTTTTCACAACCAGGACCGAAACCCTAGGCCGAACAAAATGGTTGGATGCGAAGTGAAATTTTTTCGTTCGAAATTTTACGAGCTCTTGCAGAACTTGTAGGCAATCATATCGGCAGGTGACACGAAGTGATTCGAGTTCGTTTGCCCCCCTTTTTCTTTTACGAACGATAACTTTTTCCGAAAATAACAAGTGCCCCGAACTCGGCCGAAACGACTCGAATTACACTTCGAGACCCGCCGACAAGATCGTCACGGTGCACTGAGCACCCTCGTAAATTTTCGGGCAAATCGGACGACGTCGTATTTTTTCACAACCAGGACCGAAACCCTAGGCGGAACAAAATGGTCGGATGCGAAGTGAAATTTTTTCCCTCGAAATTTTACGAGCTTGTGCAGAACTTATAGGCAATCATATCGGCAGGTGACACGAAGTGATTCGAGTTCGTTTGCCCCCCCATTTTCTTTCACGAACGATAACTTTTTCCGAAAATAACAAATGCCCCGAACCCGGCCGAAACGACTCGAATTACACTTCGAGACCCGCTGACATGATCGCGACGATGCACAGAGCACCCTCGTAAATTTTTGAGCAAATCGGACGACGTCGTATTTTTTCACAACCAGGACCAAAACCCTAGGCCGAACAAAGTGGTCGGATGCGAAGTGAAATTTTTTCGCTCGAAATTTTACGACCTTGTGCAGAACTTATACGCAATCATATCGGCAGGTGACACGAAGTGATTCGAGTTCGTTTGCCCCCCATTTTCTTTCACGAACGATAACCTTTTCCGAAAATAACAAGTGCCCCGAACCCGGCCGAAACGACTCGAATTACACTTCGAGACCCGCCGACATGATCGCCACGGTGCACAGAGCACCCTCATAAATTTTTGGGCAAATCGGACGACGTCGTATTTTTTCACAACTAGGACCGAAACCCTAGGCCGAACAAAATGGTCGGATGCGAAGTGAAATTTTTTCGCTCGAAATTTTACGAGCTTGTGCAGAACTTCTAGGCAATCATATCGGCAGGTGACACGAAGTGATTCGAGTTCGTTTGCCCCCCCATTTTCTTTCACGAACGATAACTTTTTCCGAAAATAACAAGTGCCCCGAACCCGGCCGAAACGACTCGAATTACACTTCGAGACCCGCCGACATGATCGCCACGGTGCACAGAGCACCCTCGTAAATTTTCGGGCAAATCGGACGACGTCGTATTTTTTCAGAACCAGGACCGAAACCCTAGGCCGAACAAAATGGTCGGATGCGAAGTGAAATTTTTTCGCTCGAAATTTTACGAGCTTGTGCAGAACTTCTAGGCAATCATATCGGCAGGTGACACGAAGTGATTCGAGTTCGTTTGCCCCCCCATTTTCTTTAACGAAAGATAACTTTTTGTGAAAATAACAAGTGCCCCGATCCCGGCCGAAACGACTCGAATTACACTTCGAGACCCGCCGACATGATCGCCACGAGGCACAGCACACCCTCGTAAATTTTCGGGCAAATCGGACGACGTTGTATTTTTTCACAACCAGGACCGAAACTCTAGGCCGAACTAAATGGTCGGATGCGAAGTGAAATTTTTTGTCTCAAAATTTTACGAGCTTGTGCAGAACTTCTAGGCAATCATATCGGCAGGTGAAACGAAGTGATTCGAGTTCGTTTGCCCCCCCATTTTCTTTTAACGAACGATAACTTTTTGTGAAAATAACAAGTGCCCCGAACCCAACCGAAACGACTCAAATTACACTTCGAGACCCGCCGACATGATCGCCACGATGCACAGAGCACCCTCGTAAATTTTCGGGCAAATCGGACGACGTTGTATTTTGTCACAACCAAGACCGAAACCCTAGGCCGAACAAAATGGTCGGATGCGAAGTGAAATTTTTTGTCTCGAAATTTTACGAGCTTGTGCAGAATTTCTAGGCAATCATATCGGCAGGTGACACAAAGTGATTCGAGTTTGTTTGCCCCCCCATTTTCTTTAACGAATGATTACTTTTTCCGAAAATAACAAGTGCCCCGAACCCGGCCAAAACGACTCGAATTACACGTTGAGACCCGCCGACATGATAGCCACGATGCACAGAGCACACTCGTAAATTTTCGGGCAAATCGGACGACGTTGTATTTTTCCACAACCAGGACCGAAACCCTAGGCCGAACAAAATGGTCGGATGCGAAGTGAAATTTTTTGGCTCGAAATTTTACGAGCTTGTGCAGAACTTCTAGGCAATCATATCGGCAGGTGACACGAAGTGATTCGAGTTCGTTTGCCCCCCCCATTTCCTTTAACGAACGATAACTTTTTGTGAAAATAACAAGTGCCCCGATCTCGGCCGAAACGACTCGAATTACACTTCGAGACCCGCCGACATGATCGCCACGATGCACAGAGCACCCTCGTACATTTTTGGGCAAGTCGGACGACGTTATATTTTTTCACAACCTGGACCGAAACCCTAGGCCGAACAAAATGGTCGGATGCGAAGTGAAATTTTTTCGCTCGAAATTTTATAAGCATGTGCGGAACTTCTAGGCAATCATATCGGCAGGTGACACGAAGTGATTCAGGTTCGTTTGCCCCCCCATTTTCTTTAGAGAATGATAACTTTTTGTGAAAATAACAAGTGCCCCGAACCCGGCCGAAACGACTCGAATTACACTTCGAGACCCGCCGACATGATCGCCACGATGCACAGAGAACCCTCGTAAATTTTCGGGACGTTTCATTTTTTCACAACCAGGACCGAAACCCTAGGCCGAACAAAATGGTCGGATGCGAAGTGAAATTTTTTCGCTCGAAATTTTACGAGCTTGTGCAGAACTTCTAGGCAATCATATCGGCAGGTGACACGAAGTGATTCGAGTTCGTTTGCCCCCCCATTTTGTTTCACGAACGATAACTTTTTGTGAAAATAACAAGTGCCCCGATCCCGGCCGAAACGACTCGAATTACACTTCGAGACCCGCCGACATGATCGCCACGATGCACAGAGCACCCTCGTGAATTTTCGGGCAAATCGGACGACGTTGTATTTTTTCACAACTAGGACCGAAACCCTAGGCCGAACAAAATGGTCGGATGCGAAGTGAAATTTTTTCGCTCGAAATTTTACGAGCTTGTGCAGAACTTCTAGGCAATCATATCGGCAGGTGACACGAATTGATTCGAGTTCGTTTGCCCCCCCATTTACTTTAACGAACGATAACTTTTTGTGAAAGTAACAAGTGCCCCGATCCCGGCCGAAACGACTCGAATTACACTTCGAGACCCGCCGACATGATCGCCAAGATGCACAGAGAACCCTCGTAAATTTTCGGGACGTTTCATTTTTTCACAACCAGGACCGAAACCCTAGGCCGAACAAAATGGTCAGATGCGAAGTGAAATTTTTTCGCTCGAAATTTTACGAGCTTGTGCAGAACTTCTAGGCAATCATATCGGCAGGTGACACGAACTGATTCGAGTTCGTTTGCCCCCCCATTTTCTTTCTCGAACGATAACTTTTTGTGAAAATAACAAGTGCTCCGATCCCAGTCGAAACGATTCGAATTACACTTCGAGACCCGCCGACATGATCGCCACGATGCACAGAGCACCCTCGTAAATTTTCGGGACGTTTCATTTTTTCACAACCAGGACCGAAACCCTAGGCCGAACAAAATGGTCGGATGCGAAGTGAAATTTTTTCGCTCGAAATTTTACGAGCTTGTGCAGAACTTCTAGGCAATCATATCGGCAGGTGACACGAAGTGATTCGAGTTCGTTTGCCCCCCCATTTCCTTTAACGAACGATAACTTTTTGTGAAAATAACAAGTACCCCGATCTCGGCCGAAACGACTCGAATTACACTTCGAGACCCGCCGACATGATCGCCACGATGCACAGAGCACCCTCGTACATTTTTGGGCAAGTCGGACGACGTTATATTTTTTCACAACCTGGACCGAAACCCTAGGCCGAACAAAATGGTCGGATGCGAAGTGAAATTTTTTCGCTCGAAATTTTATAAGCATGTGCGGAACTTCTAGGCAATCATATCGGCAGGTGACACGAAGTGATTCAGGTTCGTTTGCCCCCCCATTTTCTTTAGAGAATGATAACTTTTTGTGAAAATAACAAGTGCCCCGAACCCGGCCGAAACGACTCGAATTACACTTCGAGACCCGCCGACATGATCGCCACGATGCACAGAGAACCCTCGTAAATTTTCGGGACGTTTCATTTTTTCACAACCAGGACCGAAACCCTAGGCCGAACAAAATGGTCGGATGCGAAGTGAAATTTTTTCGCTCGAAATTTTACGAGCTTGTGCAGAACTTCTAGGCAATCATATCGGCAGGTGACACGAAGTGATTCGAGTTCGTTTGCCCCCCCATTTTCTTTCACGAACGATAACTTTTTGTGAAAATAACAAGTGCCCCGATCCCGGCCGAAACGACTCGAATTACACTTCGAGACCCGCCGACATGATCGCCACGATGCACAGAGCACCCTCGTGAATTTTCGGGCAAATCGGACGACGTTGTATTTTTTCACAACCAGGACCGAAACCCTAGGCCGAACAAAATGGTCGGATGCGAAGTGAAATTTTTTCGCTCGAAATTTTACGAGCTTGTGCAGAACTTCTAGGC
Organism: Corylus avellana; assembly: GCF_965113065.1. NCBI lineage: Eukaryota > Viridiplantae > Streptophyta > Magnoliopsida > Fagales > Betulaceae > Corylus > Corylus avellana. Next base: position 14,528,222 of record NC_142495.1, on the reverse strand, counting down.
AATCATATCGGCAGGTGACACGAATTGATTCGAGTTCGTTTGCCCCCCCATTTACTTTAACGAACGATAACTTTTTGTGAAAGTAACAAGTGCCCCGATCCCGGCCGAAACGACTCGAATTACACTTCGAGACCCGCCGACATGATCGCCAAGATGCACAGAGAACCCTCGTAAATTTTCGGGACGTTTCATTTTTTCACAACCAGGACCGAAACCCTAGGCCGAACAAAATGGTCAGATGCGAAGTGAAATTTTTTCGCTCGAAATTTTACGAGCTTGTGCAGAACTTCTAGGCAATCATATCGGCAGGTGACACGAACTGATTCGAGTTCGTTTGCCCCCCCATTTTCTTTCTCGAACGATAACTTTTTGTGAAAATAACAAGTGCCCCGATCCCAGTCGAAACGATTCGAATTACACTTCGAGACCCGCCGACATGATCGCCACGATGCACAGACCACCCTCGTAAATTTTCGGGACGTTTCATTTTTTCACAACCAGGACCGAAACCCTAGGCCGAACAAAATGGTCGGATGCGAAGTGAAATTTTTTCGCTCGAAATTTTACGAGCTTGTGCAGAACTTCTAGGCAATCATATCGGCAGGTGACACGAAGTGATTCGAGTTCGTTTGCCCCCCCCATTTCCTTTAACGAACGATAACTTTTTGTGAAAATAACAAGTGCCCCGATCTCGGCCGAAACGACTCGAATTACACTTCGAGACCCGCCGACATGATCGCCACGATGCACAGAGCACCCTCGTACATTTTTGGGCAAGTCGGACGACGTTATATTTTTTCACAACCTGGACCGAAACCCTAGGCCGAACAAAATGGTCGGATGCGAAGTGAAATTTTTTCGCTCGAAATTTTATAAGCATGTGCGGAACTTCTAGGCAATCATATCGGCAGGTGACACGAAGTGATTCAGGTTCGTTTGCCCCCCCATTTTCTTTAGAGAATGATAACTTTTTGTGAAAATAACAAGTGCCCCGAACCCGGCCGAAACGACTCGAATTACACTTCGAGATCCGCCGACATGATCGCCACGATGCACAGAGAACCCTCGTAAATTTTCGGGACGTTTCATTTTTTCACAACCAGGACCGAAACCCTAGGCCGAACAAAATGGTCGGATGCGAAGTGAAATTTTTTCGCTCGAAATTTTACGAGCATGTGCGGAACTTCTAGGCAATCATATCGGCAGGTGACACGAAGTGATTCAAGTTCGTTTGCCCCCCCATTTTCTTTAACGAACGATAACTTTTTGTGAAAATAACAAGTGCCCCGAACCCGGCCGAAACGACTCGAATTACACTTCGAGACCCGCCGACATGATCGCCACGTTGCACAGAGCACCCTCGTGAATTTTTGGGCAAATCGGACGACGTTGTATTTTTTCACAACCAGGACCGAAACCCTAGGCCGAACAAAATGGTCGGATGCGAAGTGACATTTTTTCGCTCGAAATTTTATGAGCATGTACGGAACTTCTAGGCAATCATATCGGCAGGTAACACGAAGTGATTCAGGTTCGTTTGCCCCCCCATTTTCTTTAGAGAATGATAACTTTTTGTGAAAATAACAAGTGCCCCGAACCCGGCCGAAACGACTCGAATTACACTTCGAGACCCGCCGACATGATCGCCACGGTGCACAGAGCACCCTCGTAAATTTTTGGGACGTTTCATTTTTTCACAACCAGGACCGAAACCCTAGGCCGAACAAAATTGTCGGATGCGAAGTGAAATTTTTTCGCTCGAAATTTTACGAGCTTGTGCAGAACTTCTAGGCAATCATATCGGCAGGTGACACGAATTGATTCGAGTTCGTTTGCCCCCCCATTTTATTTCACGAACGATAACTTTTTGTGAAAATAACAAGTGCCCCGATCCCGGCCGAAACGACTCGAATTACACTTCGAGACCCGCCGACATGATCGCCACGATGCACAGAGAACCCTCGTAAATTTTCGGGACGTTTCATTTTTTCACAACCAGGACCGAAACCCTAGGCCGAACAAAATGGTCGGATGCGAAGTGAAATTTTTTCGCTCAAAATTTTACGAGCTTGTGCAGAACTTCTAGGCAATAATATCGGTAGGTGACACGAAGTGATTCGAGTACGTTTGCCCACCCATTTTCTTTAACGAACGATAACTTTTTGTGACAATAACAAGTGCCCCGAACCCGGCCGAAACGACTCGAATTACACATCGAGACCCGCCGACATGATCGCCACGATGCACAGATTACCCTCGTAAATGTTCGGGCAAATCGGACGACGTTGTATTTTTTCACAACCAGGACCGAAACCCTAGGCCGAACAAAATGGTCGGATGCGAAGTGAAACTTTTTCGCTCAAAATTTTACGAGCTTGTGCGGAACTTCTAGGCAATCATATCGGCAGGTGAGACGAAGTGATTCCAGTTCGTTTGCCCCCCCATTTTCTTTAACGAACTATAACTTTTTGTGAAAATAACAAGTGCCCCGAACCCGGCCGAAACGACTCGAATTACACTTCGAGACCCGCCGACATGATCGCCACGATGCACAGAGCACCCTCGTAAATTTTCGGGACGTTTCATTTTTTCACAACCAGGACCGAAACCTTAGGCCGAACAAAATGGTCGGATGCGAAGTGAAATTTTTTCGCTCGAAATTTTACGAGCTTGTGCAGAACTTCTAGGCAATCATATCGGCAGGTGACACGAAGTGATTCGAGTTCGTTTGCCCCCCCATTTCCTTTAACGAACGATAACTTTTTGTGAAAATAACAAGTGCCCCGATCTCGGCCGAAACGACTCGAATTACACTTCGAGACCCGCCGACATAATCGCCACGATGCACAGAGCACCCTCGTACATTTTTGGGCAAGTTGGACGACGTTATATTTTTTCACAACCAGGACCGAAATCCTAGGCCGAACAAAATGGTCGGATGCGAAGTGAAATTTTTTGGCTCGAAATTTTATGAGCATGTGCAGAACTTCTAGGCAATCATATCGGCAGGTGACACGAAGTGATTCGAGTTCGTTTGCCCCCCCATTTTCTTTAGAGAATGATAACTTTTTGTGAAAATAACAAGTGCCCCGAACCCGGCCGAAACGACTCGAATTACACTTCGAGACCCGCCGACATGATCGCCACGGTGCACAGAGCACCCTCGTAAATTTTCGGGCAAATCGAACGACGTTGTATTTTTTCACAACCAGGACCGAAACCCTAGGCCGGACAAAATGGTCGGATGCGAAGTGAAATTTTTTCGCTTGAAATTTTACGAGCTTGTGCAGAACTTATAGGCAATCATATCGGCAGGTGACACGACGTGATTCGAGTTCGTTTGCCCCCCCATTTTCTTTCACGAACGATAACTTTTTCCGAAAATAACAGGTGCCCCGAACCCGGCCGAAACGACTCGAATTACACTTCGAAACCCGCCGACATGATCGCCACCGTGCACAGAGCACCCTAGTAGATTTTCGGGCAAATCGGACGACGTCGTATTTTTTCAGAACCAGGACCGAAACCCTAGGCCGAACAAAATGGTCGGATGCGAAGTGAAATTTTTGTCGCTCGAAATTTTACGAGCTTGTGCAGAACTTCTAGGCAATCATATCGGCAGGTGACACGAATTGATTCGAGTTCGTTTGCCCCCCCATTTACTTTAACGAACGAAAACTTTTTGTGAAAATAACAAGTGCCCCGAACCCGGCCGAAACGACTCGAATTACACTTCGAGACCCGCCGACATGATCGCCACGGTGCACAGAGCACCCTCGTAAATTTTTGGGACGTTTCATTTTTTCACAACCAGGACCGAAACCCTAGGCCGAACAAAATGGTCGGATGCGAAGTGAAATTTTTTCGCTCGAAATTTTACGAGCTTGTGCAGAACTTCTAGGCAATCATATCGGCAGGTGACACGAATTGATTCGAGTTCGTTTGCCCCCCCATTTACTTTAACGAACGATAACTTTTTGTGAAAATAACAAGTGCCCCGATCCCGGCCGAAACGACTCGAATTACACTTCGAGACCCGCCGACATGATCGCCACGATGCACAGAGAACCCTCGTAAATTTTCGGGACGTTTCATTTTTTCACAACCAGGACCGAAACCCTAGGCCGAACAAAATGGTCGGATGCGAAGTGAAATTTTTTCGCTCGAAATTTTACGAGCTTGTGCAGAACTTCTAGGCAATCATATCGGCAGGTGACACGAATTGATTCGAGTTCGTTTGCCCCCCCATTTACTTTAACGAACGATAACTTTTTGTGAAAATAACAAGTGCCCCGATCCCGGCCGAAACGACTCGAATTACACTTCGAGACCCGCCGACATGATCGCCACGATGCACAGAGAACCCTCGTAAATTTTCGGGACGTTTCATTTTTTCACAACCAGGACCGAAACCCTAGGCCGAACAAAATGGTCGGATGCGAAGTGAAATTTTTTCGCTCGAAATTTTACGAGCTTCTGCAGAACTTCTAGGCAATCATATCGGCAGGTGACACGAAGTGATTCGAGTTCGTTTGCCCCCCCATTTTCTTTCACGAACGATAACTTTTTGTGAAAATAACAAGTGCCCCGATCCCGGCCGAAACGACTCGAATTACACTTCGAGACCCGCCGACATGATCGCCACGATGCACAGAGCACCCTCGTAAATTTTCGGGACGTTTCATTTTTTCACAACCAGGACCGAAACCCTAGGCCGAACAAAATGGTCGGATGCGAAGTGAAATTTTTTCGCTCAAAATTTTACGAGCTTGTGCAGAACTTCTAGGCAATAATATCGGTAGGTGACACGAAGTGATTCGAGTACGTTTGCCCACCCATTTTCTTTAACGAACGATAACTTTTTGTGAAAATAACAAGTGCCCCGAACCCGGCCGAAACGACTCGAATTACACATCGAGACCCGCCGATATGATCGCCACGATGCACAGATTACCCTCGTAAACGTTCGGGCAAATCGGACGACGTTGTATTTTTTCACAACCAGGACCGAAACCCTAGGCCGAACAAAATGGTCGGATGCGAAGTGAAATTTTTTCGCTCGAAATTTTACGAGCATGTGCGGAACTTCTAGGCAATCATATCGGCAGGTGAGACGAAGTGATTCCAGTTCGTTTGCCCCCCCATTTTCTTTAACGAACTATAACTTTTTGTGAAAATAACAAGTGCCCCGAACCCGGCCGAAACGACTCGAATTACACTTCGAGACCCGCCGACATGATCGCCACGATGCACAGAGCACCCTCGTAAATTTTCGGGACGTTTCATTTTTTCACAACCAGGACCGAAACCCTAGGCCGAACAAAATGGTCGGATGCGAAGTGAAATTTTTTCGCTCGAAATTTTACGAGCTTGTGCAGAACTTCTAGGCAATCATATTGGCAGGTGACACGAAGTGATTCGAGTTCGTTTGCCCCCCCATTTTCTTTCACGAACGATAACTTTTTTTGAAAATAACAAGTGCCCCGATCCCGGCCGAAACGACTCGAATTACACTTCGAGACCCGCCGACATCATCGCCACGATGCACAGAGCACCCTCGTAAATTTTCGGGACGTTTCATTTTTTCACAACCAGGACCGAAACCCTAGGCCGAACAAAATGGTCGGATGCGAAGTGAAATTTTTTCGCTCAAAATTTTACGAGCTTGTGCAGAACTTCTAGGCAATAATATCGGTAGGTGACACGAAGTGATTCGAGTACGTTTGCCCACCCATTTTCTTTAACGAACGATAACTTTTTGTGACAACAACAAGTGCCCCGAACCCGGCCGAAACGACTCGAATTACACTTCGAGACCCGCCGACATAATCGCCACGATGCACAGAGCACCCTCGTACATTTTTGGGCAAGTCGGACGACGTTATATTTTTTCACAACCTGGACCGAAACCCTAGGCCGAACAAAATGGTCGGATGCGAAGTGAAATTTTTTCGCTCGAAATTTTATGAGCATGTGCGGAACTTCTAGGCAATCATATCGGCAGGTAACACGAAGTGATTCGAGTTCGTTTGCCCCCCCATTGTCTTTCTCGAACGATAACTTTTTGTGAAAATAACAAGTGCCCCGATCCCGGTCGAAACGATTCGAATTACACTTCGAGACCCGCCGACATAATCGCCACGATGCACAGAGCACCCTCGTAAATTTTCGGGCAAATCGAACGACGTTGTATTTTTTCACAACCAGGACCGAAACCCTTGGCCGAACAAAATGGTCGGATGCGAAGTGAAATTTTTCGCTTGAAATTTTACGAGCTTGTGCAGAACTTATAGGCAATCATATCGGCAGGTGACACGACGTGATTCGAGTTCGTTTGCCCCCCCATTTTCTTTCACGAACGATAACTTTTTCCGAAAATAACAGGTGCCCCGAACCCGGCCGAAACGACTCGAATTACACTTCGAGACCCGCCGACATGATCGCCACCGTGCACAGAGCACCCTAGTAGATTTTCGGGCAAATCGGACGACGTCGTATTTTTCAGAACCAGGACCGAAACCCTAGGCCGAACAAAATGGTCGGATGCGAAGTGAAATTTTTGTCGCTCGAAATTTTACGAGCTTGTGCAGAACTTCTAGGCAATCATATCGGCAGGTGACACGAATTGATTCGAGTTCGTTTGCCCCCCCATTTACTTTAACGAACGAAAACTTTTTGTGAAAATAACAAGTGCCCCGAACCCGGCCGAAACGACTCGAATTACACTTCGAGACCCGCCGACATGATCGCCACGGTGCACAGAGCACCCTCGTAAATTTTTGGGACGATTCATTTTTTCACAACCAGGACCGAAACCCTTGGCCGAACAAAATGGTCGGATGCGAAGTGAAATTTTTTCGCTCGAAATTTTACGAGCTTGTGCAGAACTTCTAGGCAATCATATCGGCAGGTGACACGAATTGATTCGAGTTCGTTTGCCCCCCCATTTACTTTAACGAACGATAACTTTTTGTGAAAATAACAAGTGCCCCGATCCCGGCCGAAACGACTCGAATTACACTTCGAGACCCGCCGACATGATCGCCACGATGCACAGAGAACCCTCGTAAATTTTCGGGACGTTTCATTTTTTCACAACCAGGACCGAAACCCTAGGCCGAACAAAATGGTCGGATGCGAAGTGAAATTTTTTCGCTCGAAATTTTACGAGCTTCTGCAGAACTTCTAGGCAATCATATCGGCAGGTGACACGAATTGATTCGAGTTCGTTTGCCCCCCCATTTACTTTAACGAACGATAACTTTTTGTGAAAATAACAAGTGCCCCGATCCCGGCCGAAACGACTCGAATTACACTTCGAGACCCGCCGACATGATCGCCACGATGCACAGAGAACCCTCGTAAATTTTCGGGACGTTTCATTTTTTCACAACCAGGACCGAAACCCTAGGCCGAACAAAATTGTCGGATGCGAAGTGAAATTTTTTCGCTCGAAATTTTACGAGCTTGTGCAGAACTTCTAGGCAATCATATCGGCAGGTGACACGAAGTGATTCGAGTTCGTTTGCCCCCCCATTTTCTTTCACGAACGATAACTTTTTGTGAAAATAACAAGTGCCCCGAACCCGGCCGAAACGACTCGAATTACACTTCGAGACCCGCCGACATGATCGCCACGATGCACAGAGCACCCTCGTAAATTTTCGGGACGTTTCATTTTTTCACAACCAGGACCGAAACCCTAGGCCGAACAAAATGGTCGGATGCGAAGTGAAATTTTTTCGCTCGAAATTTTACGAGCTTGTGCAGAACTTCTAGGCAATCATATCGGCAGGTGACACGAATTGATTCGAGTTCGTTTGCCCCCCCATTTACTTTAACGAACGATAACTTTTTGTGAAAATAACAAGTGCCCCGATCCCGGCCGAAACGACTCGAATTACACTTCGAGACCCGCCGACATGATCGCCACGATGCACAGAGAACCCTCGTAAATTTTCGGGACGTTTCATTTTTTCACAACCAGGACCGAAACCCTAGGCCGAACAAAATGGTCGGATGCGAAGTGAAATTTTTTCGCTCGAAATTTTACGAGCTTCTGCAGAACTTCTAGGCAATCATATCGGCAGGTGACACGAAGTGATTCGAGTTCGTTTGCCCCCCCATTTTCTTTCACGAACGATAACTTTTTGTGAAAATAACAAGTGCCCCGATCCCGGCCGAAACGACTCGAATTACACTTCGAGACCCGCCGACATGATCGCCACGATGCACAGAGCACCCTCGTAAATTTTCGGGACGTTTCATTTTTTCACAACCAGGACCGAAACCCTAGGCCGAACAAAATGGTCGGATGCGAAGTGAAATTTTTTCGCTCAAAATTTTACGAGCTTGTGCAGAACTTCTAGGCAATAATATCGGTAGGTGACACGAAGTGATTCGAGTACGTTTGCCCACCCATTTTCTTTAACGAACGATAACTTTTTGTGAAAATAACAAGTGCCCCGAACCCGGCCGAAACGACTCGAATTACACATCGAGACCCGCCGATATGATCGCCACGATGCACAGATTACCCTCGTAAACGTTCGGGCAAATCGGACGACGTTGTATTTTTTCACAACCAGGACCGAAACCCTAGGCCGAACAAAATGGTCGGATGCGAAGTGAAATTTTTTCGCTCGAAATTTTACGAGCATGTGCGGAACTTCTAGGCAATCATATCGGCAGGTGAGACGAAGTGATTCCAGTTCGTTTGCCCCCCCATTTTCTTTAACGAACTATAACTTTTTGTGAAAATAACAAGTGCCCCGAACCCGGCCGAAACGACTCGAATTACACTTCGAGACCCGCCGACATGATCGCCACGATGCACAGAGCACCCTCGTAAATTTTCGGGACGTTTCATTTTTTCACAACCAGGACCGAAACCCTAGGCCGAACAAAATGGTCGGATGCGAAGTGAAATTTTTTCGCTCGAAATTTTACGAGCTTGTGCAGAACTTCTAGGCAATCATATTGGCAGGTGACACGAAGTGATTCGAGTTCGTTTGCCCCCCCATTTTCTTTCACGAACGATAACTTTTTTTGAAAATAACAAGTGCCCCGATCCCGGCCGAAACGACTCGAATTACACTTCGAGACCCGCCGACATCATCGCCACGATGCACAGAGCACCCTCGTAAATTTTCGGGACGTTTCATTTTTTCACAACCAGGACCGAAACCCTAGGCCGAACAAAATGGTCGGATGCGAAGTGAAATTTTTTCGCTCAAAATTTTACGAGCTTGTGCAGAACTTCTAGGCAATAATATCGGTAGGTGACACGAAGTGATTCGAGTACGTTTGCCCACCCATTTTCTTTAACGAACGATAACTTTTTGTGACAACAACAAGTGCCCCGAACCCGGCCGAAACGACTCGAATTACACTTCGAGACCCGCCGACATAATCGCCACGATGCACAGAGCACCCTCGTACATTTTTGGGCAAGTCGGACGACGTTATATTTTTTCACAACCTGGACCGAAACCCTAGGCCGAACAAAATGGTCGGATGCGAAGTGAAATTTTTTCGCTCGAAATTTTATGAGCATGTGCGGAACTTCTAGGCAATCATATCGGCAGGTAACACGAAGTGATTCGAGTTCGTTTGCCCCCCCATTGTCTTTCTCGAACGATAACTTTTTGTGAAAATAACAAGTGCCCCGATCCCGGTCGAAACGATTCGAATTACACTTCGAGACCCGCCGACATAATCGCCACGATGCACAGAGCACCCTCGTAAATTTTCGGGCAAATCGAACGACGTTGTATTTTTTCACAACCAGGACCGAAACCCTTGGCCGAACAAAATGGTCGGATGCGAAGTGAAATTTTTTCGCTTGAAATTTTACGAGCTTGTGCAGAACTTATAGGCAATCATATCGGCAGGTGACACGACGTGATTCGAGTTCGTTTGCCCCCCCATTTTCTTTCACGAACGATAACTTTTTCCGAAAATAACAGGTGCCCCGAACCCGGCCGAAACGACTCGAATTACACTTCGAGACCCGCCGACATGATCGCCACCGTGCACAGAGCACCCTAGTAGATTTTCGGGCAAATCGGACGACGTCGTATTTTTCAGAACCAGGACCGAAACCCTAGGCCGAACAAAATGGTCGGATGCGAAGTGAAATTTTTGTCGCTCGAAATTTTACGAGCTTGTGCAGAACTTCTAGGCAATCATATCGGCAGGTGACACGAATTGATTCGAGTTCGTTTGCCCCCCCATTTACTTTAACGAACGAAAACTTTTTGTGAAAATAACAAGTGCCCCGAACCCGGCCGAAACGACTCGAATTACACTTCGAGACCCGCCGACATGATCGCCACGGTGGACAGAGCACCCTCGTAAATTTTTGGGACGATTCATTTTTTCACAACCAGGACCGAAACCCTTGGCCGAACAAAATGGTCGGATGCGAAGTGAAATTTTTTCGCTCGAAATTTTACGAGCTTGTGCAGAACTTCTAGGCAATCATATCGGAAGGTGACACGAATTGATTCGAGTTCGTTTGCCCCCCCATTTACTTTAACGAACGATAACTTTTTGTGAAAATAACAAGTGCCCCGATCCCAGCCGAAACGACTCGAATTACACTTCGAGACCCGCCGACATGATCGCCACGATGCACAGAGAACCCTCGTAAATTTTCGGGACGTTTCATTTTTTCACAACCAGGACCGAAACCCTAGGCCGAACAAAATGGTCGGATGCGAAGTGAAATTTTTTCGCTCGAAATTTTACGAGCTTCTGCAGAACTTCTAGGCAATCATATCGGCAGGTGACACGAATTGATTCGAGTTCGTTTGCCCCCCCATTTACTTTAACGAACGATAACTTTTTGTGAAAATAACAAGTGCCCCGATCCCGGCCGAAACGACTCGAATTACACTTCGAGACCCGCCGACATGATCGCCACGATGCACAGAGAACCCTCGTAAATTTTTGGGACGTTTCATTTTTTCACAACCAGGACCGAAACCCTAGGCCGAACAAAATTGTCGGATGCGAAGTGAAATTTTTTCGCTCGAAATTTTACGAGCTTGTGCAGAACTTCTAGGCAATCATATCGGCAGGTGACACGAAGTGATTCGAGTTCGTTTGCCCCCCCATTTTCTTTCACGAACGATAACTTTTTGTGAAAATAACAAGTGCCCCGAACCCGGCCGAAACGACTCGAATTACACTTCGAGACCCGCCGACATGATCGCCACGATGCACAGAGCACCCTCGTAAATTTTCGGGACGTTTCATTTTTTCACAACCAGGACCGAAACCCTAGGCCGAACAAAATGGTCGGATGCGAAGTGAAATTTTTTCGCTCGAAATTTTACGAGCTTGTGCAGAACTTCTAGGCAATCATATCGGCAGGTGACACGAATTGATTCGAGTTCGTTTGCCCCCCCATTTACTTTAACGAACGATAACTTTTTGTGAAAATAACAAGTGCCCCGATCCCGGCCGAAACGACTCGGATTACACTTCGAGACCCGCCGACATTATCGCCACGATGCACAGAGAACCCTCATAAATTTTCGGGACGTTTCATTTTTTCACAACCAGGACCGAAACCCTAGGCCGAACAAAATTGTCGGATGCGAAGTGAAATTTTTTCGCTCGAAATTTTACGAGCTTGTGCAGAACTTCTAGGCAATCATATCGGCAGGTGACACGAATTGATTCGAGTTCGTTTGCCCCCCCATTTACTTTAACGAACGATAACTTTTTGTGAAAATAACAAGTGCCCCGATCCCGGCCGAAACGACTCGAATTACACTTCGAGACCCGCCGACATAATCGCCACGATGCACAGAGAACCCTCGTAAATTTTCGGGACGTTTCATTTTTTCACAACCAGGACCGAAACCCTAGGCCGAACAAAATTGTCGGATGCGAAGTGAAATTTTTTCGCTCGAAATTTTACGAGCTTGTGCAGAACTTCTAGGCAATCATATCGGCAGGTGACACGAAGTGATTCGAGTTCGTTTGCCCCCCCATTTTCTTTCACGAACGATAACTTTTTGTGAAAATAACAAGTGCCCCGAACCCGGCCGAAACGACTCGAATTACACTTCGAGACCCGCCGACATGATCGCCACGATGCACAGAGCACCCTCGTAAATTTTCGGGACGTTTCATTTTTTCACAACCAGGACCGAAACCCTAGGCCGAACAAAATTGTCGGATGCGAAGTGAAATTTTTTCGCTCGAAATTTTACGAGCTTGTGCAGAACTTCTAGGGAATCATATCGGCAGGTGACACGAAGTGATTCGAGTTCGTTTGCCTCCCCATTTTCTTTCACGAACGATAACTTTTTGTGAAAATAACAAGTGCCCCGATCTCGGCCGAAACGACTCGAATTACACTTCGAGACCCGCCGACATGATCGCCACGATGCACAGAGCACCCTCGTGAATTTTCGGGTAAATCGGACGACGTTGTATTTTTTCACAACCAGGACCGAAACCCTAGGCCGAACAAAATGGTCGGATGCGAAGTGAAATTTTTTCGCTCGAAATTTTACGAGCTTGTGCAGAACTTCTAGGCAATCATATCGGCAGGTGACACGAATTGATTCGAGTTCGTTTGCCCCCCCATTTACTTTAACGAACGATAACTTTTTGGGAAAATAACAAGTGCCCCGATCCCGGCCGAAACGACTCGAATTACACTTCGAGACCCGCCGACATGATCGCCACGATGCACAGAGCACCCTCGTGAATTTTCGGGTAAATCGGACGAAGTTGTATTTTTTCACAACCAGGACCGAAACCCTAGGCCGAACAAAATGGTCGGATGCGAAGTGAAATTTTTTCGCTCGAAATTTTACGAGCTTGTGCAGAACTTCTAGGCAATCATATCGGCAGGTGACACGAAGTGATTCGAGTTCGTTTGCCCCCCCATTTACTTTAACGAACGATAACTTTTTGTGAAAATAACAAGTGCCCCGATCCCGGCCGAAACGACTCGAATTACACTTCGAGACCCGCCGACATAATCGCCACGATGCATAGAGCACCCTCGTGAATTTTCGGGACGTTTCATTTTTTCACAACCAGGACCGAAACCCTAGGCCGAACAAAATGGTCGGATGCGAAGTGAAATTTTTTCGCTCGAAATTTTACGAGCTTGTGCAGAACTTCTAGGCAATCATATCGGCAGGTGACACGAATTGATTCGAGTTCGTTTGCCCCCCCATTTACTTTAACGAACGATAACTTTTTGTGAAAATAACAAGTGCCCCGATCCCGGCCGAAACGACTCGAATTACACTTCGAGACCCGCCGACATCATCGCCACGATGCACAGAGAACCCTCGTAAATTTTCGTGACGTTTCATTTTTTCACAACCAGGACCGAAACCCTAGGCCGAACAAAATGGTCGGATGCGAAGTGAAATTTTTTCGCTCGAAATTTTACGAGCTTGTGCGGAACTTCTAGGCAATCATATCGGTAGGTGACACGAAGTGATTCGAGTTCGTTTGCCCCCCCATTTTCTTTAACGAACGATAACTTTTTGTGAAAATAACAAGTGCCCCGAACCCGGCCGAAACGACTCGAATTACACTTCGAGATCCGCCGACATGATCGCCACGATGCACAGAGCACCCTCGTAAATTTTCGGGACGTTTCATTTTTTCACAACCAGGACTGAAACCCTAGGCCGAACAAAATGGTCGGATACGAAGTGAAATTTTTTCGCTCGAAATTTTATGAGCTTGTGCAGAACTTCTAGGCAATCATATCGGCAGGTGACACGAAGTGATTCGAATTCGTTTGCCCCCCCATTTTCTTTCACGAACGATAACTTTTTGTGAAAATAACAAGTGCCCCGATCTCGGCCGAAACGACTCGAATTACACTTCGAGACCCGCCGACATGATCGCCACGATGCACAGAGCACCCTCGTGAATTTTCGGGTAAATCGGACGACGTTGTATTTTTTCACAACCAGGACCGAAACCCTAGGCCGAACAAAATGGTCGGATGCGAAGTGAAATTTTTTCGCTCGAAATTTTACGAGCTTGTGCAGAACTTCTAGGCAATCATATCGGCAGGTGACACGAACTGATTCGAGTTCGTTTGCCCCCCCATTTTCTTTCTCGAACGATAACTTTTTGTGAAAATAACAAGTTCCCCGATCCCAGTCGAAACGATTCGAGTTACACTTCGAGACCCGCCGACATGATCGCCACGATGCACAGAGCACCCTCGTAAATTTTCGGGACGTTTCATTTTTTCACAACCAGGACCGAAACCCTAGGCCGAACAAAATGGTCGGATGCGAAGTGAAATTTTTTCGCTCGAAATTTTACGAGCTTGTGCAGAACTTCTAGGCAATCATATCGGCAGGTGACACGAAGTGATTCGAGTTCGTTTGCCCCCCCATTTCCTTTAACGAACGATAACTTTTTGTGAAAATAACAAGTGCCCCGATCTCGGCCGAAACGACTCGAATTACACTTCGAGACCCGCCGACATGATCGCCACGATGCACAGAGCACCCTCGTACATTTTTGGGCAAGTCGGACGACGTTATATTTTTTCACAACCTGGACCGAAACCCTAGGCCGAACAAAATGGTCGGATGCGAAGTGAAATTTTTTCGCTCGAAATTTTATAAGCATGTGCGGAACTTCTAGGCAATCATATCGGCAGGTGACACGAAGTGATTCAGGTTCGTTTGCCCCCCCATTTTCTTTAGAGAATGATAACTTTTTGTGAAAATAACAAGTGCCCCGAACCCGGCCGAAACGACTCGAATTACACTTCGAGACCCGCCGACATGATCGCCACGATGCACAGAGAACCCTCGTAAATTTTCGGGACGTTTCATTTTTTCACAACCAGGACCGAAACCCTAGGCCGAACAAAATGGTCGGATGCGAAGTGAAATTTTTTCGCTCGAAATTTTACGAGCTTGTGCAGAACTTCTAGGCAATCATATCGGCAGGTGACACGAAGTGATTCGAGTTCGTTTGCCCCCCCATTTTCTTTCACGAACGATAACTTTTTGTGAAAATAACAAGTGCCCCGATCCCGGCCGAAACGACTCGAATTACACTTCGAGACCCGCCGACATGATCGCCACGATGCACAGAGCACCCTCGTGAATTTTCGGGCAAATCGGACGACGTTGTATTTTTTCACAACCAGGACCGAAACTCTAGGCCGAACAAAATGGTCGGATGCGAAGTGAAATTTTTTCGCTCGAAATTTTACGAGCTTGTGCAGAACTTCTAGGCAATCATATCGGCAGGTGACACGAATTGATTCGAGTTCGTTTGCCCCCCCATTTGCTTTAACGAACGATAACTTTTTGTGAAAGTAACAAGTGCCCCGATCCCGGCCGAAACGACTCGAATTACACTTCGAGACCCGCCGACATGATCGCCAAGATGCACAGAGAACCCTCGTAAATTTTCGGGACGTTTCATTTTTTCACAACCAGGACCGAAACCCTAGGCCGAACAAAATGGTCGGATGCGAAGTGAAATTTTTTCGCTCGAAATTTTACGAGCTTGTGCAGAACTTCTAGGCAATCATATCGGCAGGTGACACGAATTGATTCGAGTTCGTTTGCCCCCCCATTTGCTTTAACGAACGATAACTTTTTGTGAAAGTAACAAGTGCCCCGATCCCGGCCGAAACGACTCGAATTACACTTCGAGACCCGCCGACATGATCGCCAAGATGCACAGAGAACCCTCGTAAATTTTCGGGACGTTTCATTTTTTCACAACCAGGACCGAAACCCTAGGCCGAACAAAATGGTCAGATGCGAAGTGAAATTTTTTCGCTCGAAATTTTACGAGCTTGTGCAGAACTTCTAGGCAATCATATCGGCAGGTGACACGAACTGATTCGAGTTCGTTTGCCCCCCCATTTTCTTTCTCGAACGATAACTTTTTGTGAAAATAACAAGTGCCCCGATCCCAGTCGAAACGATTCGAATTACACTTCGAGACCCGCCGACATGATCGCCACGATGCACAGAGCACCCTCGTAAATTTTCGGGACGTTTCATTTTTTCACAACCAGGACCGAAACCCTAGGCCGAACAAAATGGTCAGATGCGAAGTGAAATTTTTTCGCTCGAAATTTTACGAGCTTGTGCAGAACTTCTAGGCAATCATATCGGCAGGTGACACGAACTGATTCGAGTTCGTTTGTCCCCCCCATTTTCTTTCTCTAACGATAACTTTTTGTGAAAATAACAAGTGCCCCGATCCCAGTCGAAACGATTCGAATTACACTTCGAGACCCGCCGACATGATCGCCACGATGCACAGAGCACCCTCGTAAATTTTCGGGACGTTTCATTTTTTCACAACCAGGACCGAAACCTTAGGCCGAACAAAATGGTCGGATGCGAAGTCAAATTTTTTCGCTCGAAATTTTACGAGCTTGTGCAGAACTTCTAGGCAATCATATCGGCAGGTGACACGAAGTGATTCGAGTTCGTTTGCCCCCCCATTTCCTTTAACGAACGATAACTTTTTGTGAAAATAACAAGTGCCCCGATCTCGGCCGAAACGACTCGAATTACACTTCGAGACCCGCCGACATGATCGCCACGATGCACAGAGCACCCTCGTGAATTTTCGGGACGTTTCATTTTTTCACAACCAGGACCGAAACCCTAGGCCGAACAAAATTGTCGGATGCGAAGTGAAATTTTTTCGCTCGAAATTTTACGAGCTTGTGCAGAACTTCTAGGCAATCATATCGGCAGGTGACACGAATTGATTCGAGTTCGTTTGCCCCCCCATTTACTTTAACGAACGATAACTTTTTGTGAAAATAACAAGTGCCCCGATCCCGGCCGAAACGACTCGAATTACACTTCGAGACCCGCCGACATAATCGCCACGATGCATAGAGCACCCTCGTGAATTTTCGGGACGTTTCATTTTTTCACAACCAGGACCGAAACCCTAGGCCGAACAAAATGGTCGGATGCGAAGTGAAATTTTTTCGCTCGAAATTTTACGAGCTTGTGCAGAACTTCTAGGCAATCATATCGGCAGGTGACACGAATTGATTCGAGTTCGTTTGCCCCCCCATTTACTTTAACGAACGATAACTTTTTGTGAAAATAACAAGTGCCCCGATCCCGGCCGAAACGACTCGAATTACACTTCGAGACCCGCCGACATCATCGCCACGATGCACAGAGAACCCTCGTAAATTTTCGTGACGTTTCATTTTTTCACAACCAGGACCGAAACCCTAGGCCGAACAAAATGGTCGGATGCGAAGTGAAATTTTTTCGCTCGAAATTTTACGAGCTTGTGCGGAACTTCTAGGCAATCATATCGGTAGGTGACACGAAGTGATTCGAGTTCGTTTGCCCCCCCATTTTCTTTAACGAACGATAACTTTTTGTGAAAATAACAAGTGCCCCGAACCCGGCCGAAACGACTCGAATTACACTTCGAGATCCGCCGACATGATCGCCACGATGCACAGAGCACCCTCGTAAATTTTCGGGACGTTTCATTTTTTCACAACCAGGACCGAAACCCTAGGCCGAACAAAATGGTCGGATGCGAAGTGAAATTTTTTCGCTCGAAATTTTATAAGCAAGTGCGGAACTTCTAGGCAATCATATCGGCAGGTGACACGAAGTGATTCAGGTTCGTTTGCCCCCCCATTTTCTTTAGAGAATGATAACTTTTTGTGAAAATAACAAGTGCCCCGAACCCGGCCGAAACGACTCGAATTACACTTCGAGACCCGCCGACATGATCGCCACGATGCACAGAGAACCCTCGTAAATTTTCGGGACGTTTCATTTTTTCACAACCAGGACCGAAACCCTAGGCCGAACAAAATGGTCGGATGCGAAGTGAAATTTTTTCGCTCGAAATTTTACGAGCTTGTGCAGAACTTCTAGGCAATCTTATCGGCAGGTGACACGAAGTGATTCGAGTTCGTTTGCCCCCCCATTTCCTTTAACGAACGATAACTTTTTGTGAAAATAACAAGTGCTCCGATCTCGGCCGAAACGACTCGAATTACACTTCGAGACCCGCCGACATGATCGCCACGATGCACAGAGCACCCTCGTGAATTTTCGGGCAAATCGGACGACGTTGTATTTTCTCACAACCAGGACCGAAACCCTAGGCCGAACAAAATGGTCGGATGCGAAGTGAAATTTTTTCGCTCGAAATTTTACGAGCTTGTGCAGAACTTCTAGGCAATCATATCGGCAGGTGACACGAATTGATTCGAGTTCGTTTGCCCCCCCATTTGCTTTAACGAACGATAACTTTTTGTGAAAGTAACAAGTGCCCCGATCCCGGCCGAAACGACTCGAATTACACTTCGAGACCCGCCGACATGATCGCCAAGATGCACAGAGAACCCTCGTAAATTTTCGGGACGTTTCATTTTTTCACAACCAGGACCGAAACCCTAGGCCGAACAAAATGGTCAGATGCGAAGTGAAATTTTTTCGCTCGAAATTTTACGAGCTTGTGCAGAACTTCTAGGCAATCATATCGGCAGGTGACACGAACTGATTCGAGTTCGTTTGCCCCCCCATTTTCTTTCTCGAACGATAACTTTTTGTGAAAATAACAAGTGCCCCGATCCCAGTCGAAACGATTCGAATTACACTTCGAGACCCGCCGACATGATCGCCACGATGCACAGAGCACCCTCGTAAATTTTCGGGACGTTTCATTTTTTCACAACCAGGACCGAAACCCTAGGCCGAACAAAATGGTCGGATGCGAAGTGAAATTTTTTCGCTCGAAATTTTACGAGCTTGTGCAGAACTTCTAGGCAATCATATCGGCAGGTGACACGAAGTGATTCGAGTTCGTTTGCCCCCCCATTTCCTTTAACGAACGATAACTTTTTGTGAAAATAACAAGTGCCCCGATCTCGGCCGAAACGACTCGAATTACACTTCGAGACCCGCCGACATGATCGCCACGATGCACAGAGCACCCTCGTACATTTTTGGGCAAGTCGGACGACGTTATATTTTTTCACAACCTGGACCGAAACCCTAGGCCGAACAAAATGGTCGGATGCGAAGTGAAATTTTTTCGCTCGAAATTTTATAAGCATGTGCGGAACTTCTAGGCAATCATATCGGCAGGTGACACGAAGTGATTCAGGTTCGTTTGCCCCCCCATTTTCTTTAGAGAATGATAACTTTTTGTGAAAATAACAAGTGCCCCGAACCCGGCCGAAACGACTCGAATTACACTTCGAGACCCGCCGACATGATCGCCACGATGCACAGAGAACCCTCGTAAATTTTCGGGACGTTTCATTTTTTCACAACCAGGACCGAAACCCTAGGCCGAACAAAATGGTCGGATGCGAAGTGAAATTTTTTCGCTCGAAATTTTACGAGCTTGTGCAGAACTTCTAGGCAATCATATCGGCAGGTGACACGAAGTGATTCGAGTTCGTTTGCCCCCCCATTTTCTTTCACGAACGATAACTTTTTGTGAAAATAACAAGTGCCCCGATCCCGGCCGAAACGACTCGAATTACACTTCGAGACCCGCCGACATGATCGCCACGATGCACAGAGCACCCTCGTGAATTTTCGGGCAAATCGGACGACGTTGTATTTTTTCACAACCAGGACCGAAACCCTAGGCCGAACAAAATGGTCGGATGCGAAGTGAAATTTTTTCGCTCGAAATTTTACGAGCTTGTGCAGAACCTCTAGGCAATCATATCGGCAGGTGACACGAATTGATTCGAGTTCGTTTGCCCCCCCATTTACTTTAACGAACGATAACTTTTTGTGAAAGTAACAAGTGCCCCGATCCCGGCCGAAACGACTCGAATTACACTTCGAGACCCGCCGACATGATCGCCAAGATGCACAGAGAACCCTCGTAAATTTTCGGGACGTTTCATTTTTTCACAACCAGGACCGAAACCCTAGGCCGAACAAAATGGTCAGATGCGAAGTGAAATTTTTTCGCTCGAAATTTTACGAGCTTGTGCAGAACTTCTAGGCAATCATATCGGCAGGTGACACGAACTGATTCGAGTTCGTTTGCCCCCCCATTTTCTTTCTCGAACGATAACTTTTTGTGAAAATAACAAGTGCCCCGATCCCAGTCGAAACGATTCGAATTACACTTCGAGACCCGCCGACATGATCGCCACGATGCACAGAGCACCCTCGTAAATTTTTGGGACGTTTCATTTTTTCACAACCAGGACCGAAACCCTAGGCCGAACAAAATGGTCGGATGCGAAGTGAAATTTTTTCGCTCGAAATTTTACGAGCTTGTGCAGAACTTCTAGGCAATCATATCGGCAGGTGACACGAAGTGATTCGAGTTCGTTTGCCCCCCCATTTCCTTTAACGAACGATAACTTTTTGTGAAAATAACAAGTGCCCCGATCTCGGCCGAAACGACTCGAATTACACTTCGAGACCCGCCGACATGATCGCCACGATGCACAGAGCACCCTCGTACATTTTTGGGCAAGTCGGACGACGTTATATTTTTTCACAACCTGGACCGAAACCCTAGGCCGAACAAAATGGTCGGATGCGAAGTGAAATTTTTTCGCTCGAAATTTTATAAGCATGTGCGGAACTTCTAGGCAATCATATCGGCAGGTGACACGAAGTGATTCAGGTTCGTTTGCCCCCCCATTTTCTTTAGAGAATGATAACTTTTTGTGAAAATAACAAGTGCCCCGAACCCGGCCGAAACGACTCGAATTACACTTCGAGACCCGCCGACATGATCGCCACGATGCACAGAGAACCCTCGTAAATTTTCGGGACGTTTCATTTTTTCACAACCAGGACCGAAACCCTAGGCCGAACAAAATGGTCGGATGCGAAGTGAAATTTTTTCGCTCGAAATTTTACGAGCTTGTGCAGAACTTCTAGGCAATCATATCGGCAGGTGACACGAAGTGATTCGAGTTCGTTTGCCCCCCCATTTTCTTTCACGAACGATAACTTTTTGTGAAAATAACAAGTGCCCCGATCCCGGCCGAAACGACTCGAATTACACTTCGAGACCCGCCGACATGATCGCCACGATGCACAGAGCACCCTCGTGAATTTTCGGGCAAATCGGACGACGTTGTATTTTTTCACAACCAGGACCGAAACCCTAGGCCGAACAAAATGGTCGGATGCGAAGTGAAATTTTTTCGCTCGAAATTTTACGAGCTTGTGCAGAACTTCTAGGCAATCATATCGGCAGGTGACACGAATTGATTCGAGTTCGTTTGCCCCCCCATTTACTTTAACGAACGATAACTTTTTGTGAAAGTAACAAGTGCCCCGATCCCGGCCGAAACGACTCGAATTACACTTCGAGACCCGCCGACATGATCGCCAAGATGCACAGAGAACCCTCGTAAATTTTCGGGACGTTTCATTTTTTCACAACCAGGACCGAAACCCTAGGCCGAACAAAATGGTCAGATGCGAAGTGAAATTTTTTCGCTCGAAATTTTACGAGCTTGTGCAGAACTTCTAGGCAATCATATCGGCAGGTGACACGAACTGATTCGAGTTCGTTTGCCCCCCCATTTTCTTTCTCGAACGATAACTTTTTGTGAAAATAACAAGTGCCCCGATCCCAGTCGAAACGATTCGAATTACACTTCGAGACCCGCCGACATGATCGCCACGATGCACAGAGCACCCTCGTAAATTTTCGGGACGTTTCATTTTTTCACAACCAGGACCGAAACCCTAGGCCGAACAAAATGGTCGGATGCGAAGTGAAATTTTTTCGCTCGAAATTTTACGAGCTTGTGCAGAACTTCTAGGCAATCATATCGGCAGGTGACACGAAGTGATTCGAGTTCGTTTGCCCCCCCATTTCCTTTAACGAACGATAACTTTTTGTGAAAATAACAAGTGCCCCGATCTCGGCCGAAACGACTCGAATTACACTTCGAGACCCGCCGACATGATCGCCACGATGCACAGAGCACCCTCGTACATTTTTGGGCAAGTCGGACGACGTTATATTTTTTCACAACCTGGACCGAAACCCTAGGCCGAACAAAATGGTCGGATGCGAAGTGAAATTTTTTCGCTCGAAATTTTATAAGCATGTGCGGAACTTCTAGGCAATCATATCGGCAGGTGACACGAAGTGATTCAGGTTCGTTTGCCCCCCCATTTTCTTTAGAGAATGATAACTTTTTGTGAAAACAACAAGTGCCCCGAACCCGGCCGAAACGACTCGAATTACACTTCGAGACCCGCCGACATGATCGCCACGATGCACAGAGAACCCTCGTAAATTTTCGGGACGTTTCATTTTTTCACAACCAGGACCGAAACCCTAGGCCGAACAAAATGGTCGGATGCGAAGTGAAATTTTTTCGCTCGAAATTTTACGAGCTTGTGCAGAACTTCTAGGCAATCATATCGGCAGGTGACACGAAGTGATTCGAGTTCGTTTGCCCCCCCATTTTCTTTCACGAACGATAACTTTTTGTGAAAATAACAAGTGCCCCGATCCCGGCCGAAACGACTCGAATTACACTTCGAGACCCGCCGACATGATCGCCACGATGCACAGAGCACCCTCGTGAATTTTCGGGCAAATCGGACGACGTTGTATTTTTTCAAAACCAGGACCGAAACCCTAGGCCGAACAAAATGGTCGGATGCGAAGTGAAATTTTTTCGCTCGAAATTTTACGAGCTTGTGCAGAACTTCTAGGCAATCATATCGGCAGGTGACACGAATTGATTCGAGTTCGTTTGCCCCCCCATTTACTTTAACGAACGATAACTTTTTGTGAAAGTAACAAGTGCCCCGATCCCGGCCGAAACGACTCGAATTACACTTCGAGACCCGCCGACATGATCGCCAAGATGCACAGAGAACCCTCGTAAATTTTCGGGACGTTTCATTTTTTCACAACCAGGACCGAAACCCTAGGCCGAACAAAATGGTCAGATGCGAAGTGAAATTTTTTCGCTCGAAATTTTACGAGCTTGTGCAGAACTTCTAGGCAATCATATCGGCAGGTGACACGAACTGATTCGAGTTCGTTTGCCCCCCCATTTTCTTTCTCGAACGATAACTTTTTGTGAAAATAACAAGTGCCCCGATCCCAGTCGAAACGATTCGAATTACACTTCGAGACCCGCCGACATGATCGCCACGATGCACAGAGCACCCTCGTAAATTTTCGGGACGTTTCATTTTTTCACAACCAGGACCGAAACCCTAGGCCGAACAAAATGGTCGGATGCGAAGTGAAATTTTTTCGCTCGAAATTTTACGAGCTTGTGCAGAACTTCTAGGCAATCATATCGGCAGGTGACACGAAGTGATTCGAGTTCGTTTGCCCCCCCATTTCCTTTAACGAACGATAACTTTTTGTGAAAATAACAAGTGCCCCGATCTCGGCCGAAACGACTCGAATTACACTTCGAGACCCGCCGACATGATCGCCACGATGCACAGAGCACCCTCGTACATTTTTGGGCAAGTCGGACGACGTTATATTTTTTCACAACCTGGACCGAAACCCTAGGCCGAACAAAATGGTCGGATGCGAAGTGAAATTTTTTCGCTCGAAATTTTATAAGCATGTGCGGAACTTCTAGGCAATCATATCGGCAGGTGACACGAAGTGATTCAGGTTCGTTTGCCCCCCCATTTTCTTTAGAGAATGATAACTTTTTGTGAAAATAACAAGTGCCCCGAACCCGGCCGAAACGACTCGAATTACACTTCGAGACCCGCCGACATGATCGCCACGATGCACAGAGAACCCTCGTAAATTTTCGGGACGTTTCATTTTTTCACAACCAGGACCGAAACCCTAGGCCGAACAAAATGGTCGGATGCGAAGTGAAATTTTTTCGCTCGAAATTTAACGAGCTTGTGCAGAACTTCTAGGCAATCATATCGGCAGGTGACACGAAGTGATTCGAGTTCGTTTGCCCCCCCATTTTCTTTCACGAACGATAACTTTTTGTGAAAATAACAAGTGCCCCGATCCCGGCCGAAACGACTCGAATTACACTTCGAGACCCGCCGACATGATCGCCACGATGCACAGAGCACCCTCGTGAATTTCCGGGCAAATCGGACGACGTTGTATTTTTTCACAACCAGGACCGAAACCCTAGGCCGAACAAAATGGTCGGATGCGAAGTGACATTTTTTCCCTCGAAATTTTATGAGCATGTACGGAACTTCTAGGCAATCATATCGGCAGGTAACACGAAGTGATTCAGGTTCGTTTGCCCCCCCATTTTCTTTAGAGAATGATAACTTTTTGTGAAAATAACAAGTGCCCCGAACCCGGCCGAAACGACTCGAATTACACTTCGAGACCCGCCGACATGATCGCCACGGTGCACAGAGCACCCTCGTAAATTTTCGGGACGTTTCATTTTTTCACAACCAGCACCGAAACCCTAGGCCGAACAAAATGGTCGGATGCGAAGTTAAATTTTTTCGCTCGAAATTTTACGAGCTTGTGCAGAACTTCTAGGCAATCATATCGGCAGGTGACACGAATTGATTCGAGTTCGTTTGCCCCCCCATTTACTTTAACGAACGATAACTTTTTGTGAAAATAACAAGTGCCCCGATCCCGGCCGAAACGACTCGAATTACACTTCGAGACCCGCCGACATGATCGCCACGATGCACAGAGAACCCTCGTAAATTTTCGGGACGTTTCATTTTTTCACAACCAGGACCGAAACCCTAGGCCGAACAAAATGGTCGGATGCGAAGTGAAATTTTTTCGCTCGAAATTTAACGAGCTTGTGCAGAACTTCTAGGCAATCATATCGGCAGGTGACACGAAGTGATTCGAGTTCGTTTGCCCCCCCATTTTCTTTCACGAACGATAACTTTTTGTGAAAATAACAAGTGCCCCGATCCCGGCCGAAACGACTCGAATTACACTTCGAGACCCGCCGACATGATCGCCACGATGCACAGAGCACCCTCGTGAATTTTCGGGCAAATCGGACGACGTTGTATTTTTTCACAACCAGGACCGAAACCCTAGGCCGAACAAAATGGTCGGATGCGAAGTGACATTTTTTCGCTCGAAATTTTATGAGCATGTACGGAACTTCTAGGCAATCATATCGGCAGGTAACACGAAGTGATTCAGGTTCGTTTGCCCCCCCATTTTCTTTAGAGAATGATAACTTTTTGTGAAAATAACAAGTGCCCCGAACCCGGCCGAAACGACTCGAATTACACTTCGAGACCCGCCGACATGATCGCCACGGTGCACAGAGCACCCTCGTAAATTTTCGGGACGTTTCATTTTTTCACAACCAGCACCGAAACCCTAGGCCGAACAAAATGGTCGGATGCGAAGTGAAATTTTTTCGCTCGAAATTTTACGAGCTTGTGCAGAACTTCTAGGCAATCATATCGGCAGGTGACACGAATTGATTCGAGTTCGTTTGCCCCCCCATTTTCTTTCACGAACGATAACTTTTTGTGAAAATAACAAGTGCCCCGATCCCGGCCGAAACGACTCGAATTACACTTCGAGACCCGCCGACATGATCGCCACGATGCACAGAGAACCCTCGTAAATTTTCGGGACGTTTCATTTTTTCACAACCAGGACCGAAACCCTAGGCCGAACAAAATGGTCGGATGCGAAGTGAAATTTTTTCGCTCAAAATTTTACGAGCTTGTGCAGAACTTCTAGGCAATAATATCGGTAGGTGACACGAAGTGATTCGAGTACGTTTGCCCACCCATTTTCTTTAACGAACGATAACTTTTTGTGACAATAACAAGTGCCCCGAACCCGGCCGAAACGACTCGAATTACACATCGAGACCCGCCGACATGATCGCCACGATGCACAGATTACCCTCGTAAATGTTCGGGCAAATCGGACGACGTTGTATTTTTTCACAACCAGGACCGAAACCCTAGGCCGAACAAAATGGTCGGATGCGAAGTGAAACTTTTTCGCTCAAAATTTTACGAGCATGTGCGGAACTTCTAGGCAATCATATCGGCAGGTGAGACGAAGTGATTCCAGTTCGTTTGCCCCCCCATTTTCTTTAACGAACTATAACTTTTTGTGAAAATAACAAGTGCCCCGAACCCGGCCGAAACGACTCGAATTACACTTCGAGACCCGCCGACATGATCGCCACGATGCACAGAGCACCCTCGTAAATTTTCGGGACGTTTCATTTTTTGACAACCAGGACCGAAACCCTAGGCCGAACAAAATGGTCGGATGCGAAGTGAAATTTTTTCGCTCGAAATTTTACGAGCTTGTGCAGAACTTCTAGGCAATCATATCGGCAGGTGACACGAAGTGATTCGAGTTCGTTTGCCCCCCCATTTTCTTTAACGAACTATAACTTTTTGTGAAAATAACAAGTGCCCCGAACCCGGCCGAAACGACTCGAATTACACATCGAGACCCGCCGACATGATCGCCACGATGCACAGATTACCCTCGTAAATGTTCGGGCAAATCGGACGACGTTGTATTTTTTCACAACCAGGACCGAAACCCTAGGCCGAACAAAATGGTCGGATGCGAAGTGAAACTTTTTCGCTCAAAATTTTACGAGCATGTGCGGAACTTCTAGGCAATCATATCGGCAGGTGAGACGAAGTGATTCCAGTTCGTTTGCCCCCCCATTTCCTTTAACGAACGATAACTTTTTGTGAAAATAACAAGTGCCCCGATCTCGGCCGAAACGACTCGAATTACACTTCGAGACCCGCCGACATAATCGCCACGATGCACAGAGCACCCTCGTACATTTTTGGGCAAGTCGGACGACGTTATATTTTTTCACAACCTGGACCGAAACCCTAGGCCGAACAAAATGGTCGGATGTGAAGTGAAATTTTTTCGCTCGAAATTTTATGAGCATGTGCGGAACTTCTAGGCAATCATATCGGCAGGTGACACGAAGTGATTCAGGTTCGTTTGCCCCCCCATTTTCTTTAGAGAATGATAACTTTTTGTGAAAATAACAAGTGCCCCGAACCCGGCCGAAACGACTCGAATTACACTTCGAGACCCGCCGACATGATCGCCACGGTGCACAGAGCACCCTCGTAAATTTTCGGGCAAATCGAACGACGTTGTATTTTTTCACAACCAGGACCGAAACCCTAGGCCGAACAAAATGGTCGGATGCGAAGTGAAATTTTTTCGCTTGAAATTTTACGAGCTTGTGCAGAACTTATAGGCAATCATATCGGCAGGTGACACGACGTGATTCGAGTTCGTTTGCCCCCCCATTTTCTTTCACGAACGATAACTTTTTCCGAAAATAACAGGTGCCCCGAACCCGGCCGAAACGACTCGAATTACACTTCGAGACCCGCCGACATGATCGCCACCGTGCACAGAGCACCCTAGTAGATTTTCGGGCAAATCGGACGACGTCGTATTTTTTCAGAACCAGGACCGAAACCCTAGGCCGAACAAAATGGTCGGATGCGAAGTGAAATTTTTGTCGCTCGAAATTTTACGAGCTTGTGCAGAACTTCTAGGCAATCATATCGGCAGGTGACACGAATTGATTCGAGTTCGTTTGCCCCCCCATTTACTTTAACGAACGAAAACTTTTTGTGAAAATAACAAGTGCCCCGAACCCGGCCGAAACGACTCGAATTACACTTCGAGACCCGCCGACATGATCGCCACGGTGCACAGAGCACCCTCGTAAATTTTTGGGACGATTCATTTTTTCACAACCAGGACCAAAACCCTAGGCCGAACAAAATTGTCGGACGCGAAGTGAAATTTTTTCGCTCGAAATTTTACGAGCTTGTGCAGAACTTCTAGGCAATCATATCGGCAGGTGACACGAAGTGATTCGAGTTCGTTTGCCCCCCCATTTTCTTTCACGAACGATAACTTTTTGTGAAAATAACAAGTGCCCCGAACCCGGCCGAAACGACTCGAATTACACTTCGAGACCCGCCGACATGATCGCCACGATGCACAGAGCACCCTCGTAAATTTTCGGGACGTTTCATTTTTTCACAACCAGGACCGAAACCCTAGGCCGAACAAAATGGTCGGATGCGAAGTGAAATTTTTTCGCTCGAAATTTTACGAGCTTGTGCAGAACTTCTAGGCAATCATATCGGCAGGTGACACGAATTGATTCGAGTTCGTTTGCCCCCCCATTTACTTTAACGAACGATAACTTTTTGTGAAAATAACAAGTGCCCCGATCCCGGCCGAAACGACTCGAATTACACTTCGAGACCCGCCGACATTATCGCCACGATGCACAGAGAACCCTCATAAATTTTCGGGACGTTTCATTTTTTCACAACCAGGACCGAAACCCTAGGCCGAACAAAATTGTCGGATGCGAAGTGAAATTTTTTCGCTCGAAATTTTACGAGCTTGTGCAGAACTTCTAGGCAATCATATCGGCAGGTGACACGAATTGATTCGAGTTCGTTTGCCCCCCCATTTACTTTAACGAACGATAACTTTTTGTGAAAATAACAAGTGCCCCGATCCCGGCCGAAACGACTCGAATTACACTTCGAGACCCGCCGACATAATCGCCACGATGCACAGAGAACCCTCGTAAATTTTCGGGACGTTTCATTTTTTCACAACCAGGACCGAAACCCTAGGCCGAACAAAATTGTCGGATGCGAAGTGAAATTTTTTCGCTCGAAATTTTACGAGCTTGTGCAGAACTTCTAGGCAATCATATCGGCAGGTGACACGAAGTGATTCGAGTTCGTTTGCCCCCCCATTTTCTTTCACGAACGATAACTTTTTGTGAAAATAACAAGTGCCCCGAACCCGGCCGAAACGACTCGAATTACACTTCGAGACCCGCCGACATGATCGCCACGATGCACAGAGCACCCTCGTAAATTTTCGGGACGTTTCATTTTTTCACAACCAGGACCGAAACCCTAGGCCGAACAAAATGGTCGGATGCGAAGTGAAATTTTTTCGCTCGAAATTTTACGAGCTTGTGCAGAACTTCTAGGCAATCATATCGGCAGGTGACACGAATTGATTCGAGTTCGTTTGCCCCCCCATTTACTTTAACGAACGATAACTTTTTGTGAAAATAACAAGTGCCCCGATCCCGGCCGAAACGACTCGGATTACACTTCGAGACCCGCCGACATTATCGCCACGATGCACAGAGAACCCTCATAAATTTTCGGGACGTTTCATTTTTTCACAACCAGGACCGAAATCCTAGGCCGAACAAAATTGTCGGATGCGAAGTGAAATTTTTTCGCTCGAAATTTTACGAGCTTGTGCAGAACTTCTAGGCAATCATATCGGCAGGTGACACGAATTGATTCGAGTTCGTTTGCCCCCCCATTTACTTTAACGAACGATAACTTTTTGTGAAAATAACAAGTGCCCCGATCCCGGCCGAAACGACTCGAATTACACTTCGAGACCCGCCGACATAATCGCCACGATGCACAGAGAACCCTCGTAAATTTTCGGGACGTTTCATTTTTTCACAACCAGGACCGAAACCCTAGGCCGAACAAAATGGTCGGATGCGAAGTGAAATTTTTTCGCTCGAAATTTTACGAGCTTGTGCAGAACTTCTAGGCAATCATATCGGCAGGTGACACGAAGTGATTCGAGTTCGTTTGCCCCCCCATTTTCTTTCACGAACGATAACTTTTTGTGAAAATAACAAGTGCCCCGAACCCGGCCGAAACGACTCGAATTACACTTCGAGACCCGCCGACATGATCGCCACGATGCACAGAGCACCCTCGTAAATTTTCGGGACGTTTCATTTTTTCACAACCAGGACCGAAACCCTAGGCCGAACAAAATTGTCGGATGCGAAGTGAAATTTTTTCGCTCGAAATTTTACGAGCTTGTGCAGAACTTCTAG
Source organism: Corylus avellana (assembly GCF_965113065.1). NCBI lineage: Eukaryota > Viridiplantae > Streptophyta > Magnoliopsida > Fagales > Betulaceae > Corylus > Corylus avellana. Next base: position 14,498,347 of record NC_142495.1, on the reverse strand, counting down.
GGAATCATATCGGCAGGTGACACGAAGTGATTCGAGTTCGTTTGCCTCCCCATTTTCTTTCACGAACGATAACTTTTTGTGAAAATAACAAGTGCCCCGATCTCGGCCGAAACGACTCGAATTACACTTCGAGACCCGCCGACATGATCGCCACGATGCACAGAGCACCCTCGTGAATTTTCGGGTAAATCGGACGACGTTGTATTTTTTCACAACCAGGACCGAAACCCTAGGCCGAACAAAATGGTCGGATGCGAAGTGAAATTTTTTCGCTCGAAATTTTACGAGCTTGTGCAGAACTTCTAGGCAATCATATCGGCAGGTGACACGAATTGATTCGAGTTCGTTTGCCCCCCCATTTACTTTAACGAACGATAACTTTTTGGGAAAATAACAAGTGCCCCGATCCCGGCCGAAACGACTCGAATTACACTTCGAGACCCGCCGACATGATCGCCACGATGCACAGAGAACCCTCGTAAATTTTCGTGACGTTTCATTTTTTCACAACCAGGACCGAAACCCTAGGCCGAACAAAATGGTCGGATGCGAATTGAAATTTTTTCGCTCGAAATTTTACGAGCTTGTGCGGAACTTCTAGGCAATCATATCGGTAGGTGACACGAAGTGATTCGAGTTCGTTTGCCCCCCCATTTTCTTTAACGAACGATAACTTTTTGTGAAAATAACAAGTGCCCCGAACCCGGCCGAGACGACTCGAATTACACTTCGAGATCCGCCGACATGATCGCCACGATGCACAGAGCACCCACGTAAATTTTCGGGACGTTTCATTTTTTCACAACCAGGACTGAAACCCTAGGCCGAACAAAATGGTCGGATACGAAGTGAAATTTTTTCGCTCGAAATTTTACGAGCTTGTGCAGAACTTCTAGGCAATCATATCGGCAGGTGACACGAAGTGATTCGAGTTCGTTTGCCCCCCCATTTTCTTTCACGAACGATAACTTTTTGTGAAAATAACAAGTGCCCCGATCTCGGCCGAAACGACTCGAATTACACTTCGAGACCCGCCGACATGATCGCCACGATGCACAGAGCACCCTCGTGAATTTTCGGGTAAATCGGACGAAGTTGTATTTTTTCACAACCAGGACCGAAACCCTAGGCCGAACAAAATGGTCGGATGCGAAGTGAAATTTTTTCGCTCGAAATTTTACGAGCTTGTGCAGAACTTCTAGGCAATCATATCGGCAGGTGACACGAATTGATTCGAGTTCGTTTGCCCCCCCATTTACTTTAACGAACGATAACTTTTTGTGAAAATAACAAGTGCCCCGATCCCGGCCGAAACGACTCGAATTACACTTCGATACCCGCCGACATGATCGCCACGATGCACAGAGAACCCTCGTAAATTTTCGGGACGTTTCATTTTTTCACAACCAGGACCGAAACCCTAGGCCGAACAAAATGGTCGGATGCGAAGTGAAATTTTTTCGCTCGAAATTTTACGAGCTTGTGCAGAACTTCTAGGCAATCATATCGGCAGGTGACACGAAGTGATTCGAGTTCGTTTGCCCCTCCATTTTCTTTCACGAATGATAACTTTTTGTGAAAATAACAAGTGCCCCGATCCCGGTCCAATCGACTCGAATTACACTTCGAGACCCGCCGACATGATCGCCACGATGGACAGAGCACCCTCGTAAATTTTCGGGCAAATCGGACGACGTTGTATTTTTTCACAACCAGGACCGAAACCCTAGGCCGAACAAAATGGTCGGATGCGAAGTGAAATTTTTTCGCTCGAAATTTTACGAGCATGTGCGGAACTTCTAGGCAATCATATCGGCAGGTGACACGAAGTGATTCAAGTTCGTTTGCCCCCCCATTTTCTTTATCGAACGATAACTTTTTGTGAAAATAACAAGTGCCCCGATCCCGGCCGAAACGACTCGAATTACACTTCGAGACCCGCCGACATGATCGCCACGATGCACAGAGAACCCTCGTAAATTTTCGGGACGTTTCATTTTTTCACAACCAGGACCGAAACCCTAGGCCGAACAAAATGGTCGGATGCGAAGTGAAATTTTTTCGCTCGAAATTTTACGAGCTTGTGCAGAACTTCTAGGCAATCATATCGGCAGGTGACACGAAGTGATTCCAGTTCGTTTGACCCCTCATTTTCTTTAACGAACCTTAACTTTTTGTGAAAATAACAAGTGCCCCGATCTCGGCCGAAACGACTCGAATTACACTTCGAGACCCGCCGACATGATCGCCACGATGCACAGAGCACCCTCGTAAATTTTCGGGACGTTTCATTTTTTCACAACCAGGACCGAGACCCTAGGCCGAACAAAATTGTCGGATGCGAAGTGAAATTTTTTCGCTCGAAATTTTACGAGCTTGTGCAGAACTTCTAGGCAATCATATCGGCAGGTGACACGAAGTGATTCGAGTTCGTTTGCCCCCCCATTTTCTTTCACGAACGATAACTTTTTGTGAAAATAACAAGTGCCCCGATCTCGGCCGAAACGACTCGAATTACACTTCGAGACCCGCCGACATGATCGCCACGATGCACAGAGCACCCTCGTGAATTTTCGGGTAAATCGGACGACGTTGTATTTTTTCACAACCAGGACCGAAACCCTAGGCCGAACAAAATGGTCGGATGCGAAGTGAAATTTTTTCGCTCGAAATTTTACGAGCTTGTGCAGAACTTCTAGGCAATCATATCGGCAGGTGACACGAATTGATTCGAGTTCGTTTGCCCCCCCATTTACTTTAACGAACGATAACTTTTTGTGAAAATAACAAGTGCCCCGATCCCGGCCGAAACGACTCGTATTACACTTCGAGACCCGCCGACATGATCGCCACGATGCACAGAGAACCCTCGTAAATTTTCGTGACGTTTCATTTTTTCACAACCAGGACCGAAACCCTAGGCCGAACAAAATGGTCGGATGCGAAGTGAAATTTTTTCGCTCGAAATTTTACGAGCTTGTGCAGAACTTCTAGGCAATCATATCGGCAGGTGACACGAAGTGATTCGAGTTCGTTTGCCCCCCCATTTTCTTTCACGAACGATAACTTTTTGTGAAAATAACAAGTGCCCCGATCCCGGTCCAATCGACTCGAATTACACTTCGAGACCCGCCGACATGATCGCCACGATGGACAGAGCACCCTCGTAAATTTTCGGGCAAATCGGACGACGTTGTATTTTTTCACAACCAGGACCGAAACCCTAGGCCGAACAAAATGGTCGGATGCGAAGTGAAATTTTTTCGCTCGAAATTTTACGAGCATGTGCGGAACTTCTAGGCAATCATATCGGCAGGTGACACGAAGTGATTCAAGTTCGTTTGCCCCCCCATTTTCTTTATCGAACGATAACTTTTTGTGAAAATAACAAGTGCCCCGATCCCGGCCGAAACGACTCGAATTACACTTCGAGCAACATGATCGCCACGATGCACAGAGCACCCTCGTAAATTTTCGGGCAAATCGGACGACGTTGTATTTTTTCACAACCAGGACCGAAACCCTAGGCCGAAAAAAATAGTCGGATGCGAATTGAAATTTTTTCGCTCGAAATTTTACGAGCATGTGCGGAACTTCTAGGCAATCATATCGGCAGGTGACACGAAGTGATTCAAGTTCGTTTGACCCCCCATTTTCTTTAACGAACGATAACTTTTTGTGAAAATAACAAGTGCCCCGAACCCGGCCGAAACCACTCGAATTACACTTCGAGATCCGCCGACATGATCGCCACGATGCACAGAGCACCCTCGTAAATTTTCGGGACGTTTCATTTTTTCACAACCAGGACTGAAACCCTAGGCCGAACAAAATGGTCGGATACGAAGTGAAATTTTTTCGCTCGAAATTTTACGAGCTTGTGCAGAACTTCTAGGCAATCATATCGGCAGGTGACACGAAGTGATTCCAGTTCGTTTGACCCCTCATTTTCTTTAACGAACGATAACTTTTTGTGAAAATAACAAGTGCCCCGATCTCGGCCGAAACGACTCGAATTACACTTTGAGACCCGCCGACATGATCGCCACGATGCACTGAGCACCCTCGTAAATTTTCGGGACGTTTCATTTTTTCACAACCAGGACCGAAACCCTAGGCCGAACAAAATGGTCGGATGCGAAGTGAAATTTTTTCGCTCGAAATTTTACGAGCATGTGCGGAACTTCTAGGCAATCATATCGGTAGGTGACACGAAGTGATTCAAGTTCGTTTGCCCCCCCATTTTTTTAACGAACGATAACTTTTTGTGAAAATAACAAGTGCCCCGAACCCGGCTGAAACGACTCGAATTGCACTTCGAGACCCGCCGACAAGATCGCCACGATGCACAGAGCACCCTCGTAAATTTTCGGGACGTTTCATTTATTCACAACCAGGACTGAAACCCTAGGCCGAACAAAATGGTCGGATACGAAGTGAAATTTTTTCGCTCGAAATTTTACGAGCTTGTGCAGAACTTCTAGGGAATCATATCGGCAGGTGACACGAAGTGATTCGAGTTCGTTTGCCCCCCCATTTTCTTTCACGAATGATAACTTTTTGTGAAAATAACAAGTGCCCCGATCCCGGACGAAACGACTCGAATTACACTTCGAGACCCGCCGACATGATCGCCACGATGCACAGAGCACCCTCGTAAATTTTCGGGACGTTTCATTTTTTCACAACCAGGACCGAAACCCTAGGCCGAACAAAATGGTCGGATGCGAAGTGAAATTTTTTCGCTCGAAATTTTACGAGCATGTGCGGAACTTCTAGGCAATCATATCGGTAGGTGACACGAAGTGATTCGAGTTCGTTTGCCCCCCCATTTTCTTTAACGAACGATAACTTTTTGTGAAAATAACAAGTGCCCCGATCTCGGCCGAAACGACTCGAATTACACTTCGAGACCCGCCGACATGATCGCCACGATGCACAGAGCACCCTCGTAAATTTTCGGGCAAATCGGACGACGTTATATTTTTTCACCACCAGGACCGAAACCCTAGGCCGAACAAAATGGTCGGATGCGAAGTGAAATTTTTTCGCTCGAAATTTTACGAGCATGTGTGGAACTTCTAGGCAATCATATCGGTAGGTGACACGAAGTGATTCAAGTTCGTTTGCCCCCCCATTTTCTTTAACGAACGATAACTTTTTGTGAAAATAACAAGTGCCCCGAACCCGGCCGAAACGACTCGAATTACACTTCGAGACCTGCCGACATGATCGCCACGATGCACAGAGCACCCTCATAAATTTTCGGGACGTTTCATTTTTTCACAACCAGGACCGAAACCCTAGGCCGAACAAAATGGTCGGATGCGAAGTGAAATTTTTTCGCTCGAAATTTTACGAGCTTGTGCAGAACTTCTAGGCAATCATATCGGCAGGTGACACGAAGTGATTCGAGTTCGTTTGCCCCCCCATTTTCTTTAACGAACGATAACTTTTTGTCAAAATAACAAGTGCCCCGATCCCGGCCGAAACGACTCGAATTACACTTCGAGACCCGCCGACATGATCGCCACGATGCACAGAGCACCCTCGTAAATTTTCGGGACGTTTCATTTTTTCACAACCAGGACCGAAACCCTAGGCCGAACAAAATGGTCGGATACGAAGTGAAATTTTTTCGCTCGAAATTTTACGAGCTTGTGCAGAACTTCTAGGCAATCATATCGGCAGGTGACACGAAGTGATTCGAGTTCGTTTGCCCCCCCCATTTTCTTTAACGAACGATAACTTTTTGTCAAAATAACAAGTGCCCCGATCTCGGCCGAAACGACTCGAATTACACTTCGAGACCCGCCGACATGATCGCCACGATGCACAGAGCACCCTCGTAAATTTTCGGGACGTTTCATTTTTTCACAACCAGGACCGAAACCCTAGGCCGAACAAAATGGTCGGATGCGAAGTGAAATTTTTTCGCTCAAAATTTTACGAGCATGTGCGGAACTTCTAGGCAATCATATCGGTAGGTGACACGAAGTGATTCAAGTTCGTTTGCCCCCCCATTTTTTTAACGAACGATAACTTTTTGTGAAAATAACAAGTGCCCCGAACCCGGCTGAAACGACTCGAATTGCACTTCGAGACCCGCCGACAAGATCGCCACGATGCACAGAGCACCCTCGTAAATTTTCGGGACATTTCATTTATTCACAACCAGGACCGAAACTCTAGGCCGAACAAAATGGTCGGATACGAAGTGAAATTTTTTCGCTCGAAATTTTACGAGCTTGTGCAGAACTTCTAGGCAATCATATCGGCAGGTGACACGAAGTGATTCGAGTTCGTTTGCCCCCCCATTTTCTTTCACGAATGATAACTTTTTGTGAAAATAACAAGTGCCCCGATACCGGACGAAACGACTCGAATTACACTTCGAGACCCGCCGACATGATCGCCACGATGCACAGAGCACCCTCGTAAATTTTCGGGACGTTTCATTTTTTCACAACCAGGACCGAAACCCTAGGCCGAACAAAATGGTCGGATGCGAAGTGAAATTTTTTCGCTCGAAATTTTACGAGCATGTGCGGAACTTCTAGGCAATCATATCGGTAGGTGACACGAAGTGATTCGAGTTCGTTTGCCCCCCCATTTTCTTTAACGAACGATAACTTTTTGTGAAAATAACAAGTGCCCCGATCTCGGCCGAAACGACTCGAATTACACTTCGAGACCCGCCGACATGATCGCCACGATGCACAGAGCACCCTCGTAAATTTTCGGGCAAATCGGACGACGTTATATTTTTTCACCACCAGGACCGAAACCCTAGGCCGAACAAAATGGTCGGATGCGAAGTGAAATTTTTTCGCTCGAAATTTTACGAGCATGTGTGGAACTTCTAGGCAATCATATCGGTAGGTGACACGAAGTGATTCAAGTTCGTTTGCCCCCCCATTTTCTTTAACGAACGATAACTTTTTGTGAAAATAACAAGTGCCCCGAACCCGGCCGAAACGACTCGAATTACACTTCGAGACCTGCCGACATGATCGCCACGATGCACAGAGCACCCTCATAAATTTTCGGGACGTTTCATTTTTTCACAACCAGGACCGAAACCCTAGGCCGAACAAAATGGTCGGATGCGAAGTGAAATTTTTTCGCTCGAAATTTTACGAGCTTGTGCAGAACTTCTAGGCAATCATATCGGTAGGTGACACGAAGTGATTCGAGTTCGTTTGCCCCCCCATTTTCTTTAACGAACGATAACTTTTTGTCAAAATAACAAGTGCCCCGATCTCGGCCGAAACGACTCGAATTACACTTCGAGACCCGCCGACATGATCGCCACGATGCACAGAGCACCCTCGTAAATTTTCGGGACGTTTCATTTTTTCACAACCAGGACCGAAACCCTAGGCCGAACAAAATGGTCGGATGCGAAGTGAAATTTTTTCGCTCGAAATTTTACGAGCTTGTGCAGAACTGCTAGGCAATCATATCGGCAGGTGACACAAAGTGATTCGAGTTCGTTTGCCTGCCCATTTTCTTTAACGAACGATAACTTTTTGTGAAAATAACAAGTGCCCCGAACCCGGCCGAAACGACTCGAATTACACTTCGAGACCCGCCGACATGATCGCCACGATGTGCAGAGCACCCTCGTAAATTTTCGGGACGTTTCATTTTTTCACAACCAGGACCGAAACCCTAGGCCGAACAAAATGGTCGGATATGAAGTGAAATTTTTTCGCTCGAAATTTTACGAGCTTGTGCAGAACTTCTAGGCAATCATATCGGTAGGTGACACGAAGTGATTCGAGTTCGTTTGCCCCCCCATTTTCTTTAACGAACGATAACTTTTTGTGAAAATAACAAGTGCCCCGAACCCGGCCGAAACGACTCGAATTACACTTCGAGACCCGCCGACATGATCGCCACGATGCACAGAGCACCCTCGTAAATGTTCGGGACGTTTCATTTTTTCACAACCAGGACCGAAACCCTAGGCCGAACAAAATGGTCGGATACGAAGTGAAATTTTTTCGCTCGAAATTTTACGAGCTTGTGCAGAACTTCTAGGCAATCATATCGGCAGGTGACACGAAGTGATGCGAGTTCGTTTGCCCCCCCATTTTCTTTAACGAACGATAACTTTTTGTCAAAATAACAAGTGCCCCGATCCCGGCCGAAACGACTCGAATTACACTTCGAGACCCGCCGACATGATCGCCACGATGCACAGAGCACCCTCGTAAATTTTCGGGACGCTTCATTTTTTCACAACCAGGACCGAAACCCTAGGCCGAACAAAATGGTCGGATGCGAAGTGAAATTTTTTCGCTCGAAATTTTACGAGCTTGTGCAGAACTTCTAGGCAATCATATCGGCAGGTGACACGAAGTGATTCGAGTTCGTTTGCCCCCCCATTTTCTTTAACGAACGATAACTTTTTGTCAAAATAACAAGTGCCCCGATCTCGGCCGAAACGACTCGAATTACACTTCGAGACCTGCCGACATGATCGCCACGATGCACAGAGCACCCTCGTAAATTTTCGGGACGTTTCATTTTTTCACAACCAGGACCGAAACCCTAGGCCGAACAAAATGGTCGGATGCGAAGTGAAATTTTTGTTGGAAATCTAGATGTGGGAATTGCAGGGAAAAATAAACGTAGAATACAAACAGAATGAGAAGTAAATGAAATCTGGACAGTAAGGCGATTGTGACTCTATCTTTTAGATAAACATTGCCTCCCACTTCTATTAGAAGTCTTGCAAAAGGGAATCAAAGCAATCTTATCCTCAGGATACAATACTGCCTGATGTAGTGTGCAGATTGCAAAACTCTGAACACTATCCAGAACAGAAATTTTTTGTAACAGCTGTAAAATAATCGTGAGAGGAAGAAAGAGAAAATAAAATTATCTATCAAAAAATAAAACTGCTAGGAATTAATATATATGTCTATATAATTCCATATTATCTCAGAAGCAGTTTTTTTTTTTAATTCAAATAACGGTTACATGTATTTTAAAATCTAACGTTGAAAAAACAGTTGAAACTTGAAAACACATTATCTCATCGGTTGAAACTTGAAAACACATTATCTCATCGGTTGAAACTTGAAAACACATGATCTCATATAACATAATAATAGGAGATAGTGATGAAGTGGGGTAACCGATCAAAACAAGATAATAAGATAAAAGGTTATTTATTTAAAATAAATGACTATTAAAACATGATAATAGGAGATTTGTTATTTATTTGAAATTCAAAATAATCATGAAATAATAATAAATTCGAAATTTTAGTTTCATGAAATAATATCAACAATCCCCCACTTATTTCAAGAAAATAAAATTAAAGAAAAAAAAAATAATAATAATAATAAAAATAAAATTACTGTTACTCCAAAAATGTTGATACATAAATGAAAGTACCTTTAGGGTTTGAACTTTCACTTAGTGTATAATTCTCAAAGCTTTATCAGTGTGATAGTAGACTCAATGTCTTTGAACTATCATACTTAATGATAAAACCGGAGAATTAACACATATCAACATATTAAAATTTCTATAGTTCTTTTCAGCCGCGCATTAATGGCCATACGCGTTATCCCAACTTCATGAGTGCTCTAGGTGGCTTACCAAGCCCCGACAAAAGCGGCCTGACTTTACACTCACATAGGTCGAGTTCTTCTAGGTGCTCCTGTAGATTAAAAAACACCTTTTATGCGAACTCATTAAGAGTTATACTCAACCTTTCCTTTTCATTACAGGACTCGCACTAAACATCAATTATTCCTCTAGATGGTCTAATTTAGTGCTAACATCATCACCATCAAGATTTGTTTTTCCCATTGAACCTAGAGTTTGTTTTCCAAAGTCTAGGTTGGGTTGCCATCTTGTAGTGATCATTCAATTGGTTTTAGACCCATCTCAAATGAGGTTTTACGAATCAGATCCTTACTTAGGCCTTTTGTAAAAGGATCTGCTAAGTTCGTGCACGATTTTACATAGTCTACTGTGATAATGTCTTCTTCCAATAATTGTCTCACAGTATTATGTCTAAGACTGATATGTCTTGACTTCCCATTGTAGGACTTACTGTATACTCTTGATAATGTAGCTTGGCTATCACAATGCAAGGAAATTGGAGGCATGGGACTTGGCCATAAAGGCAAGTCAATTAAAAAATTTCTTAACCATTCAGCCTCTCTTCCAGCAGCTCCTAAAGCAACTAACTCTGACTCCATAGTTGAGTGAGTTATACAAGTTTGTTTCTTGGATCCCCAAGAGATAGCTGCACCACCAAGGGTAAAAACCCATCCACTCGTGGATTTAGATCCATCATCAACACAATTCCAATTAGCATCACTATACCCTTCAATTACAGAGGGATATCCTCCATAGTGTAGAGCATATGATTTAGTTCCTTTTAAATAACCCAACACTATGGAAATTGCTTTCCAATGTTCAATGCTTGGACAACTTGTGTATCTACTCAATTTGCCCACGGCAAATGCAATGTCTGGACGTGTGCAATGCATTGCATACATCAGACTTCCAATAACACTAGAATATTCTAGTTGTGATACACATCGATTTTTATTTATTCCAAGCTTTAAACTTGAGTTATAAGGAACACGAGAAATTTTGTCATGCAAATGACTAAATTTATTCAAAACTTTATCAATATAATGAGTTTGAGATATGGCATATGCATTTCCTATTTTGTGTAATTTAATACCAAGTATAGTGTTTGCTATACCCATATCTTTCATATCAAAATGTGATGATAAAAAATCTTTTGTATCTTTAATACAAGAAATACTATTACTAAAAATTAGCATATCATCTACATACAAACATATAATGACAATATTACTATCGATCATTTTAAAATAAATGCATTTATCAGCTTCATTCAAACAAAAACCATTAGAAATAACTACGTTATCAAATCTTTCATGCCATTGTTTTGGAGCTTGTTTTAAACCATATAATGACTTGACTAATTTACAAACTTTGTTTTCTTGTCCTGGAATAATGAACCCTTCTGGTTGTTCCATATATACCTCTTCATCCAAGTAACCATTTAAGAATGCTGTTTTCACATCCATTTGATGGATTTCAAGATTATATATGGAAGCCAAAGATATCAAAGTTCTTATTGAAGAAATCCTAGCCACAGGAGCATATGTATCAAAATAATCAATGCCCTTCGATTGTCTAAACCCTTTGGCTACTAATCTAGCCTTAAATTTGTCAATGGATCCATCAGATTTCATCTTTTTCTTAAAGATCCATTTACATCCTATGGGTTTAGAACCGGAAGGTAAATCTACAAGAATCCATGTGCTATTAAACAAAATGGACTCCATTTGATCATCAATAGCTTCCTTCCAAAATGCGGCATCCCTAGATTTCATAGCTTCTTCAATGTTAGAAGGTTCATTTTCAATATTGTAACACACACCAACTTCATTCACAATCACTTGAGAGTTGCCTTCTATAAAATATGTCAAAAAAATCAGGACCAAAACTCTTTTCTTTTCTAATTCTTTTGGATTTTCTAATTTCAAAATTCTCTTCATTTTCTGAAACAATATTTTCAAAAATATTTTCATTATTAGAAGTACTTGCTTGAGAAAAATTAGAATTTTTAATTGTATTGGATTCAAAAAATTCTGCATCTCTTGATTCAATAATTACATTAGAATCCAATTCAAGAAAACGATAAGATTTACTATGAAAAGCATAACCAAGAAAAACACATTTAGAAGTTCTTGGTCCTAATTTAGATCTTTTAAAATCAGGCAACCTAACATAAGCTAGGCACCCCCACAATTTAAAATAATTTATGTTGGGTTTACGTTTAAACCATAACTCATAGGGGGAAAAATTATTTCTTTTAGAAGGCACTCTATTTAATATGTGAATTGCAGAAAAAATAGCTTCACCCCAAAGATTTACAGGCAAACCAGAATGGTTAAGCATTGCATTTACCATATCCATGAGTGTTCTATTTTTTCTTTCTGCTACACCATTTTGTTGTGGTGTATAAGGTGCTGTTCTCTCATGAATAATACCATTAATTTCGCAGAAATTGTCAAAGTCATTATTAAAATATTCTCCACCTCTATCACTTCTTAATGATTTAATCTTGCAACCAAGTATATTTTCAACTTCAGCTTTATAAATTTTAAACATATCTAATGCTTCATCTTTTGTTCTAATCAAATAGAGATAAGTATATTTAGACAAATCATCTATAAAAGTAATAAAATATCTTTTACCACCTCTTGTAATTTTACCACTCAAATCACATACATCAGAATGTATTAATTCAAGTAAATTCGAAGATGATCTATTAACACTTGAAGACGGTTTTCTAGTTAACTTTGTTTTAACACATATTTCACATTTATCTCTATCATCATGCAAATTAGAAGGCAGCAATCCTAATTTAACCATACGATTCACAGAATTATAATTTACATGTCCTAATCTAGCATGCCATAATGAATAAGAGTCAACAATATAAACAGAAACATTCTCCTTTATTAAATTGAGTTTAAACATTCCATTTACAGCAAAGCCTTTGCCCACAAACATGCCATTTTTGGTCAAGACAAATTTGTCAGACTCAAATACAAGTTTATAGCCATGTTTGGACAAAAGACCACCAGAAACCAGATTCTTTCGAATCTCTGGTGCGTGAAATACATCAATAAGAGTAACTATTTTGCCAGAAGTAAATTTCAATACAACAGTGCCTTTTCCAACTACTTTGGTGGTAGTTGAAATTCCCAGGTAGAGTTCAATCTCATCACCAACTTTCTCATATTTTTTGAAGAGATTTCTATCTCCACAAATGTGACGAGTTGCACCAGTATCAACCCACCAACTTGAATCATTGATTACCATATTCACTTCAGAAATTACTGCAGTAAGGTTTTCTTCAACATTGTTGGTCTGTTCCTTCTTCTTCAGAACTCTGCAATTCTTGATGAAGTGCCCAGGCTTCTTGCAGTAATGACAAATCACATTTTTCTTGAAATTGCCCTTTTTCTTTGGACCTATTTTACTAGGACCACCAAATTCATATTTGGGCTTTTTCCCTTTTTTGTTGTCTATTTCAACAACATGGGCAGATTTGCTCATTTCAGCCTTTTCTTCAAGTTTGTCTCGAAGCCTTGACTCTTCTTCAATACGAAGTTGTCTCTGAAGACCTTCTAGAGTTAGATCATCACCTTTTCTCTTAAGTGATTTACGATAATCCTTCCAAGTTGGTGGCAATTTGGCAATAATAGCACCCACTTGAAGTTTTTCATCAATTGGAATGCCCTCGGAATACAATTGTTGGACAATAAGTTGAATCTCATGAACCTGATTCAAAATAGGCTTATTATCCACCATTTTAAAATCAAAATAATTACTTACCAGATAGCTTTTGTTGCCAGAATCTTCAGTTTTGTATTTGTTCTCCAATGCCTCCCAGATCTCTCTGGCAAACTTCTTTGGTGCATACATATCGAACAGTGGATCAGTGAGAGTGTTGAGAATACTCCTCCTACATGTATAGTTGTCTTCCTCCCATTTGAACTTCACATCAATTTGTTCATCAGTGGCTCCTTCCACAGGAACATTTGGACAGGGTGTGTCAAGCACATAGCGAACCTTTAATGTTGTCAGTAGAAATTCAACTTTCTCCTTCCAGCGTTTGTAGTTGTTGCCATCAAAACGATCCAATTTGGAAAGATCTTGTGGCATCACGTTCAGAGAAGTAATAGCAGAATTCATTGTTGGAAGTGCCATTGAAGAATGCAGAATGTTTATCTAAAAATTGTTGGAAATCTAGATGTGGGAATTGCAGGGAAAAATAAACGTAGAATACAAACAGAATGAGAAGTAAATGAAATCTGGACAGTAAGGCGATTGTGACTCTATCTTTTAGATAAACATTGCCTCCCACTTCTATTAGAAGTCTTGCAAAAGGGAATCAAAGCAATCTTATCCTCAGGATACAATACTGCCTGATGTAGTGTGCAGATTGCAAAACTCTGAACACTATTCAGAACAGAAATTTTTTGTAACAGCTGTAAAATAATCGTGAGAGGAAGAAAGAGAAAATAAAATTATCTATCAAAAAATAAAACTGCTAGGAATTAATATATATGTCTATATAATTCCATATTATCTCAGAAGCAGTTTTTTTTTTTTAATTCAAATAACGGTTACATGTATTTTAAAATCTAACGTTGAAAAAACAGTTGAAACTTGAAAACACATTATCTCATCGGTTGAAACTTGAAAACACATTATCTCATCGGTTGAAACTTGAAAACACATGATCTCATATAACATAATAATAGGAGATAGTGATGAAGTGGGGTAACCGATCAAAACAAGATAATAAGATAAAAGGTTATTTATTTAAAATAAATGACTATTAAAACATGATAATAGGAGATCAGTTATTTATTTGAAATTCAAAATAATCATGAAATAATAATAAATTCGAAATTTTAGTTTCATGAAATAATATCAACAATTTTTTCGCTCAAAATTTTACGAGCTTGTGCAGAACTTCTAGCCAATCATATCGGCAGGTGACACGAAGTGATTCGAGTTCGTTTGCCCCCCCATTTTCTTTAACGAACGATAACTTTTTGTGAAAATAACAAGTGCCCCGAACCCGGCCGAAACGACTCGAATTACACTTCGAGACCCGCCGACATGATCGCCACGATGCACAGAGCACCCTCGTAAATTTTCGGGCAAATCGGACGACGTTGTATTTTTTCACAACCAGGACCGAAACCCTAGGCCGAACAAAATGGTCGGATACGAATTGAAATTTTTTCGCTCGAAATTTTACGAGCATCTGCGGAACTTCTAGGCAATCATATCTGCAGGTGACACGAAGTGATTCAAGTTCGTTTGAACCCCCATTTTCTTTAACGAACGAAAACTTTTTGTGAAAATAACAAGTGCCCCGAACCCGGCCGAAACGACTCGAATTAAACTTCGAGACCCGCCGACATGATCGCCACGATGCACAGAGCACCCTCGTAAATTTTCGGGATGTTTCATTTTTTCACAACCAGGACCGAAACCCTAGGCCGAACAAAATGGTCGGATGCGAAGTGAAATTTTTTCGCTCGAAATTTTACGAGCTTGTGCAGAACTTCTAGGCAATCATATCGGGAGGTGACACGAAGTGATTCGAGTTCGTTTTACCCCACTTTTCTTTAACGAACGATAACTTTTTGTGAAAATAACAAGTGCCCCGAACCCGGCCGAAACGACTCGAATTACACTTCGAGACCCGTCGACATGATCACCACTATGCACAGAGCACCCTCGTAAATTTTCGGGACGTTTCATTTTTTCACAACCAGGACCGAAACCCTAGGCCGAACAAAATGGTCGGATACGAAGTGAAATTTTTTCGCTCGAAATTTTACGAGCTTGTGCAGAACTTCTAGGCAATCATATCGGCAGGTGACACGAAGTGATTCGAGTTCGTTTGCCCCCCCATTTTCTTTAACGAACGATAACTTTTTGTCAAAATAACAAGTGCCCCGATCCCGGCCGAAACGACTCGAATTACACTTCGAGACCCGCCGACATGATCGCCACGATGCACAGAGCACCCTCGTAAATTTTCGGGACGTTTCATTTTTTCACAACCAGGACCGAAACCCTAGGCCGAACAAAATGGTCGGATGCGAAGTGAAATTTTTTCGCTCGAAATTTTACGAGCTTGTGCAGAACTTCTAGGCAATGATATCGGCAGGTGACACGAAGTGATTCGAGTTCATTTGCCCCCCCATTTTCTTTAACGAACGATAACTTTTTGTCAAATAACAAGTGCCCTGATCTCGGCCGAAACGACTCGAATTACACTTCGAGACCCGCCGACATGATCGCCACGATGCACAGAGCACCCTCGTAAATTTTCGGGACGTTTCATTTTTTCACAACCAGGACCGAAACCCTAGGCCGAACAAAATGGTCGGATGCGAAGTGAAATTTTTTCGCTCGAAATTTTACGAGCTTGTGCAGAACTTCTAGGCAATCATATCGGCAGGTGACACGAAGTGATTCGAGTTCGTTTGCCCCCCCATTTTCTTTAACGAACGATAACTTTTTGTCAAAATAACAAGTGCCCCGATCTCGGCCGAAACGACTCGAATTACACTTCGAGACCCGCCGACATGATCGCCACGATGCATAGAGCACCCTCATAAATTTTCGGGACGTTTCATTTTTTCACAACCAGGACCGAAACCCTAGGCCGAACAAAATGGTCGGATGCGAAGTGAAATTTTTTCGCTCGAAATTTTACGAGCTTGTGCAGAACTTCTAGGCAATGATATCGGCAGGTGACACGAAGTGATTCGAGTTCGTTTGCCCCCCCATTTTCTTTAACGAACGATAACTTTTTGTCAAATAACAAGTGCCCTGATCTCGGCCGAAACGACTCGAATTACACTTCGAGACCCGCCGACATGATCGCCACGATGCACAGAGCACCCTCGTAAATTTTCGGGACGTTTCATTTTTTCACAACCAGGACCGAAACCCTAGGCCGAACAAAATGGTCGGATGCGAAGTGAAATTTTTTCGCTCGAAATTTTTCGAGCTTGTGCAGAACTTCTAGGCAATCATATCGGCAGGTGACACGAAGTGATTCGAGTTCGTTTGCCCCCCCATTTTCTTTAACGAACGATAACTTTTTGTCAAAATAACAAGTGCCCCGATCCCGGCCGAAACGACTCGAATTACACTTCGAGACCCGCCGACATGATCGCCACGATGCACAGAGCACCCTCGTAAATTTTCGGGATGTTTCATTTTTTCACAACCAGGACCGAAACCCTAGGCCGAACAAAATGGTCGGATGCGAAGTGAAATTTTTTCGCTCGAAATTTTACGAGCTTGTGCAGAACTTCTAGGCAATCATATCGGGAGGTGACACGAAGTGATTCGAGTTCGTTTTACCCCACTTTTCTTTAACGAACGATAACTTTTTGTGAAAATAACAAGTGCCCCGAACCCGGCCGAAACGACTCGAATTACACTTCGAGACCCGTCGACATGATCACCACTATGCACAGAGCACCCTCGTAAATTTTCGGGACGTTTCATTTTTTCACAACCAGGACCGAAACCCTAGGCCGAACAAAATGGTCGGATACGAAGTGAAATTTTTTCGCTCGAAATTTTACGAGCTTGTGCAGAACTTCTAGGCAATCATATCGGCAGGTGACACGAAGTGATTCGAGTTCGTTTGCCCCCCCATTTTCTTTAACGAACGATAACTTTTTGTCAAAATAACAAGTGCCCCGATCCCGGCCGAAACGACTCGAATTACACTTCGAGACCCGCCGACATGATCGCCACGATGCACAGAGCACCCTCGTAAATTTTCGGGACGTTTCATTTTTTCACAACCAGGACCGAAACCCTAGGCCGAACAAAATGGTCGGATGCGAAGTGAAATTTTTTCGCTCGAAATTTTACGAGCTTGTGCAGAACTTCTAGGCAATGATATCGGCAGGTGACACGAAGTGATTCGAGTTCATTTGCCCCCCCATTTTCTTTAACGAACGATAACTTTTTGTCAAATAACAAGTGCCCTGATCTCGGCCGAAACGACTCGAATTACACTTCGAGACCCGCCGACATGATCGCCACGATGCACAGAGCACCCTCGTAAATTTTCGGGACGTTTCATTTTTTCACAACCAGGACCGAAACCCTAGGCCGAACAAAATGGTCGGATGCGAAGTGAAATTTTTTCGCTCGAAATTTTACGAGCTTGTGCAGAACTTCTAGGCAATCATATCGGCAGGTGACACGAAGTGATTCGAGTTCGTTTGCCCCCCCATTTTCTTTAACGAACGATAACTTTTTGTCAAAATAACAAGTGCCCCGATCTCGGCCGAAACGACTCGAATTACACTTCGAGACCCGCCGACATGATCGCCACGATGCATAGAGCACCCTCATAAATTTTCGGGACGTTTCATTTTTTCACAACCAGGACCGAAACCCTAGGCCGAACAAAATGGTCGGATGCGAAGTGAAATTTTTTCGCTCGAAATTTTACGAGCTTGTGCAGAACTTCTAGGCAATGATATCGGCAGGTGACACGAAGTGATTCGAGTTCGTTTGCCCCCCCATTTTCTTTAACGAACGATAACTTTTTGTCAAATAACAAGTGCCCTGATCTCGGCCGAAACGACTCGAATTACACTTCGAGACCCGCCGACATGATCGCCACGATGCACAGAGCACCCTCGTAAATTTTCGGGACGTTTCATTTTTTCACAACCAGGACCGAAACCCTAGGCCGAACAAAATGGTCGGATGCGAAGTGAAATTTTTTCGCTCGAAATTTTTCGAGCTTGTGCAGAACTTCTAGGCAATCATATCGGCAGGTGACACGAAGTGATTCGAGTTCGTTTGCCCCCCCATTTTCTTTAACGAACGATAACTTTTTGTCAAAATAACAAGTGCCCCGATCCCGGCCGAAACGACTCGAATTACACTTCGAGACCCGCCGACATGATCGCCACGATGCACAGAGCACCCTCGTAAATTTTCGGGACGTTTCATTTTTTCACAACCAGGACCGAAACCCTAGGCCGAACAAAATGGTCGGATGCGAAGTGAAATTTTTTCGCTCGAAATTTTACGAGCTTGTGCCGAACTTCTAGGCAATGATATCGGCAGGTGACACGAAGTGATTCGAGTTCGTTTGCCCCCCCATTTTCTTTAACGAACGATAACTTTTTGTGAAAATAACAAGTGCCCCGATCTCGGCCGAAACGACTCGAATTACACTTCGAGACCCGCCGACATGATCGCCACGATGCACAGAGCACCCTCGTAAATTTTCGGGACGTTTCATTTTTTCACAACCAGGACCGAAACCCTAGGCCGAACAAAATGGTCGGATGCGAAGTGAAATTTTTTCGCTCGAAATTTTACGAGCTTGTGCAGAACTTCTAGGCAATCATATCGGCAGGTGACACGAAGTGATTCGAGTTCGTTTGCCCCCCCATTTTCTTTAACGAACGATAACTTTTTGTCAAAATAACAAGTGCCCCGATCTCGGCCGAAACGACTCGAATTACACTTCGAGACCCGCCGACATGATCGCCACGATGCATAGAGCACCCTCGTAAATTTTCGGGACGTTTCATTTTTTCACAACCAGGACCGAAACCCTAGGCCGAACAAAATGGTCGGATGCGAAGTGAAATTTTTTCGCTCGAAATTTTACGAGCTTGTGCAGAACTTCTAGGCAATCATATCGGCAGGTGACACGAAGTGATTCGAGTTCGTTTGCCCCCCCATTTTCTTTAACGAACGATAACTTTTTGTCAAAATAACAAGTGCCCCGATCTCGGCCGAAACGACTCGAATTACACTTCGAGACCCGCCGACATGATCGCCACGATGCATAGAGCACCCTCGTAAATTTTCGGGACGTTTCATTTTTTCACAACCAGGACCGAAACCCTAGGCCGAACAAAATGGTCGGTTGCGAAGTGAAATTTTTTCGCTCGAAATTTTACGAGCTTGTGCAGAACTTCTAGGCAATCATATCGGCAGGTGACACGAAGTGATTCGAGTTCGTTTGCCCACCCATTTTCTTTAACGAACGATAACTTTTTGTGAAAATAACAAGTGCCCCGAACTCGGCCGAAACGACTCGAATTACACTTCGAGACCCGCCGACATAATCGCCACGATGCATAGAGCACCCTCGTAAATTTTCGGGCAAATCGGACGACGTTGTATTTTTTCACAAGCAGCACCGAAACCTTAGGCCGAACAAAATGGTCGGATGCGAATGGAAATTTTTTTGCTCGAAATTTTACGAGCATGTGCGGAACTTCTAGGCAATCATATCGGCAGGTGACACGAAGTGATTCAAGTTCGTTTGACCCCCCATTTTCTTTAACGAACGAAAACTTTTTGTGAAAATAACAAGTGCCCCGAACCCGGCCGAAACGACTCGAATTACACTTCGAGACCCGCCGACATGATCGCCACGATGCACAGAGCACCCTCGTAAATTTTCGGGACGTTTCATTTTTTCACAACCAGGACCGAAACCCTAGGCCGAACAAAATGGTCGGATACGAAGTGAAATTTTTTCGCTAGAAATTTTACGAGCTTGTGCAGAACTTCTAGGCAATCATATTGGCAGTTGACACGAAGTGATTCGAGTTCGTTTGCCCCCCCAATTTCTTTAACGAACGATAAGTTTTTGTCAAAACAACAAGTGCCCCGATCCCGGCCGAAACGACTCGAATTACACTTCGAGACCCGCCGACATGATCGCCACGATGCACAGAGCACCCTCGTAAATTTTCGGGACGTTTCATTTTTTCACAACCAGGACCGAAACCCTAGGCCGAACAAAATGGTTGGATGCGAAGTGAAATTTTTTCGCTCGAAATTTTACGAGCATGTGCGGAACTTCTAGGCAATCATATCGGTAGGTGACACGAAGTGATTCGAGTTCGTTTGCCCCCCCATTTTCTTTAACGAACGATAACTTTTTGTGAAAATAACAAGTGCCCCGATCTCGGCCGAAACGACTCGAATTACACTTCGAGACCCGCCGACATGATCGCCACGATGCACAGAGCACCCTCGTAAATTTTCGGGACGTTTCATTTTTTCACAACCAGGACCGAAACCCTAGGCCGAACAACATGGTCGGATGCGAAGTGAAATTTTTTCGCTCGAAATTTTACGAGCTTGTGCAGAACTTCTAGGCAATCATATCGGCAGGTGACACGAAGTGATTCGAGTTCGTTTGCCCCCCCATTTCCTTTAACGAACGATAACTTTTTGTGAAAATAACAAGTGCCCCGATCTCGGCCGAAACGACTCGAATTACACTTCGAGAGCCGCCGACATGATCGCCACGATGCACAGAGCACCCTCGTAAATTTTCGGGCAAATCGGACGACGTTATATTTTTTCACCACCAGGACCGAAACCCTAGGCCGAACAAAATGGTCGGATGCGAAGTGAAATTTTTTCGCTCGAAATTTTACGAGCATGTGCGGAACTTCTAGGCAATCATATCGGCAGGTGACACGAAGTGATTCAAGTTCGTTTGACCCCCCATTTTCTTTAACGAACGATAACTTTTTGTGAAAATAACAAGTGCCCCGAACCCGGCCGAAACGACTCGAATTACACTTCGAGACCCGCCGACATGATCGCCATGATGCACAGAGCACCCTCGTAAATTTTCGGGACGTTTCATTTTTTCACAACCAGGACCGAAACCCTAGGCCGAACAAAATGGTCGGATGCGAAGTGAAATTTTTTCGCTCGAAATTTTACGAGCTTGTGCAGAACTTCTAGGCAATCATATCGGCAGGTGACACGAAGTGATTCGAGTTCGTTTGCCCCCCCATTTCCTTTAACGAACGATAACTTTTTGTGAAAATAACAAGTGCCCCGATCTCGGCCGAAACGACTCGAATTACACTTCGAGAGCCGCCGACATGATCGCCACGATGCACAGAGCACCCTCGTAAATTTTCGGGCAAATCGGACGACGTTGTATTTTTTCACAACCAGGACCGAAACCCTAGGCCGAACAAAATGGTCGGATGCGAATTGAAATTTTTTCGCTCGAAATTTTCCGAGCATGTGCGGAACTTCTAGGCAATCATATCGGCAGGTGACACGAAGTGATTCCAGTTCGTTTGACCCCCCATTTTCTTTAACGAACGATAACTTTTTGTGAAAATAACAAGTGCCCCGAACCCGGCCGAAACGACTCGAATTACACTTCGAGACCCGCCGACATGATCGCCACGATGCACAGAGCACCCTCGTAAATTTTCGGGACGTTTCATTTTTTCACAACCAGGACCGAAACCCTAGGCCGAACAAAATGGACGGATGCGAATTGAAATTTTTTCGCTCGAAATTTTCCGAGCATGTGCGGAACTTCTAGGCAATCATATCGGCAGGTGACACGAAGTGATTCAAGTTCGTTTGACCCCCCATTTTCTTTAACGAACGATAACTTTTTGTGAAAATAACAAGTGCCCCGATCCCGGCCGAAACGACTCGAATTACACTTCGAGACCCGCCGACATGATCGCCACGATGCACAGAGCACTCTCGTAAATTTTTGGGACGTTTCATTTTTTCACAACCAGGACCGAAACCCTAGGCCGAACAAAATGGTCGGATGCGAAGGGAAATTTTTTCGCTCGAAATTTTACGAGCTTGTGCAGAACTTCTAGGTAATCATATCGGCAAGTGACACGAAGTGATTCGAGTTCGTTTGCCTCCCCATTTTCTTTCACGAACGATAACTTTTTGTGAAAATAACAAGTGCCCCGATCCCGGCCGAAACGACTCGAATTACACTTCGAGACCCGCCGACATGATCGCCACAATGCACAGAGCACCCTCGTAAATTTTCGGGACGTTTCATTTTTTCACAACCTGGACCGAAACCCTAGGCCGAACAAAATGGTCGGATCCGAAGAGAAATTTTTTCGCCCGAAATTTTACGAGCTTGTGCAGAACTTCTAGGCAATGATATCGGTAGGTGACACGAAGTGATTCGAGTTCGTTTGCCCCCCCATTTCCTTTAACGAACGATAACTTTTTGTGAAAATAACAAATGCCCCGATCTCGGCCGAAACGACTCGAATTACACTTCGAGACCCGCCGACATGATCGCCACGATGCACAGAGCACCCTCGTAAATTTTCGGGCAAATCGGACGACGTTATATTTTTACACCACCAGGACCGAAACCCTAGGCCGAACAAAATGGTCGGATGCGAAGTGAAATTTTTTCGCTCGAAATTTTACGAGCATGTGCGGAACTTCTAGGCAATCATATCGGTAGGTGACACGAAGTGATTCAAGTTCGTTTGCCCCCCCATTTTCTTTAACGAACGATAACTTTTTGTGAAAATAACAAGTGCCCCGAACCCGGCCGAAACGACTCGAATTACACTTCAAGACCCGCCGACATGATCGCCACGATGCACAGAGCACCCTCGTAAATTTTCGGGACGTTTCATTTTTTCACAACCAGGACCGAAACCCTAGGCCGAACAAAATGGTCGGATGCGAAGTGAAATTTTTTCGCTCGAAATTTTACGAGCTTGTGCAGAACTTCTAGGCAATCATATCGGCAGGTGACACGAAGTGATTCCAGTTCATTTGCCCCCCCATTTTCTTTAACGAACGATAACTTTTTGTGAAAATAACAAGTGCCCCGAACCTGGCCGAAACGACTCGAATTACACTTCGAGACCCGCCGACATGATTGCCACGATGCACAGAGCACCCTCGTAAATTTTCGGGACGTTTCATTTTTTCACAACCAGGACCGAAACCCTAGGCCGAACAAAATGGTCGGATGCGAAGTGAAATTTTTTCGCTCGAAATTTTACGAGCATGTGCGGAACTTCTAGGCAATCATATCGGCAGGTGACACGAAGTGATTCAAGTTCGTTTGACCCCCCATTTTCTTTAACGAACGATAACTTTTTGTGAAAATAACAAGTGCCCCGAACCCGGCCGAAACAACTCGAATTACACTTCGAGACCCGCCGACATGATCGCCACGATGCACAGAGCACCCTCGTAAATTTTCGGGCAAATCGGACGACGTTGTATTTTTTCACAACCAGGACCGAAACCTTAGGCCGAACAAAATGGTCGGATGCGAAGTGAAATTTTTTCGCTCGAAATTTTACGAGCATGTGCGGAACTTCTAGGCAATCATATCGGCAGGTGACACGAAGTGATTCAAGTTCGTTTGCCCCCCCCATTTTCTTTAACGAACGATAACTTTTTGTCAAAATAACAAGTGCCCCGATCCCGGCCGAAACGACTCGAATTACACTTCGAGACCCGCCGACATGATCGCCACGATGCACAGAGCACCCTCGTAAATTTTCGGGACGTTTCATTTTTTCACAACCAGGACCGAAACCCTAGGCCGAACAAAATGGTCGGATGCGAAGTGAAATTTTTTCGCTCGAAATTTTACGAGCTTGTGCCGAACTTCTAGGCAATGATATCGGCAGGTGACACGAAGTGATTCGAGTTCGTTTGCCCCCCCATTTTCTTTAACGAACGATAACTTTTTGTGAAAATAACAAGTGCCCCGATCTCGGCCGAAACGACTCGAATTACACTTCGAGACCCGCCGACATGATCGCCACGATGCACAGAGCACCCTCGTAAATTTTCGGGACGTTTCATTTTTTCACAACCAGGACCGAAACCCTAGGCCGAACAAAATGGTCGGATGCGAAGTGAAATTTTTTCGCTCGAAATTTTACGAGCTTGTGCAGAACTTCTAGGCAATCATATCGGCAGGTGACACGAAGTGATTCGAGTTCGTTTGCCCCCCCATTTTCTTTAACGAACGATAACTTTTTGTCAAAATAACAAGTGCCCCGATCTCGGCCGAAACGACTCGAATTACACTTCGAGACCCGCCGACATGATCGCCACGATGCATAGAGCACCCTCGTAAATTTTCGGGACGTTTCATTTTTTCACAACCAGGACCGAAACCCTAGGCCGAACAAAATGGTCGGATGCGAAGTGAAATTTTTTCGCTCGAAATTTTACGAGCTTGTGCAGAACTTCTAGGCAATCATATCGGCAGGTGACACGAAGTGATTCGAGTTCGTTTGCCCCCCCATTTTCTTTAACGAACGATAACTTTTTGTCAAAATAACAAGTGCCCCGATCTCGGCCGAAACGACTCGAATTACACTTCGAGACCCGCCGACATGATCGCCACGATGCATAGAGCACCCTCGTAAATTTTCGGGACGTTTCATTTTTTCACAACCAGGACCGAAACCCTAGGCCGAACAAAATGGTCGGTTGCGAAGTGAAATTTTTTCGCTCGAAATTTTACGAGCTTGTGCAGAACTTCTAGGCAATCATATCGGCAGGTGACACGAAGTGATTCGAGTTCGTTTGCCCACCCATTTTCTTTAACGAACGATAACTTTTTGTGAAAATAACAAGTGCCCCGAACTCGGCCGAAACGACTCGAATTACACTTCGAGACCCGCCGACATAATCGCCACGATGCATAGAGCACCCTCGTAAATTTTCGGGCAAATCGGACGACGTTGTATTTTTTCACAAGCAGCACCGAAACCTTAGGCCGAACAAAATGGTCGGATGCGAATGGAAATTTTTTTGCTCGAAATTTTACGAGCATGTGCGGAACTTCTAGGCAATCATATCGGCAGGTGACACGAAGTGATTCAAGTTCGTTTGACCCCCCATTTTCTTTAACGAACGAAAACTTTTTGTGAAAATAACAAGTGCCCCGAACCCGGCCGAAACGACTCGAATTACACTTCGAGACCCGCCGACATGATCGCCACGATGCACAGAGCACCCTCGTAAATTTTCGGGACGTTTCATTTTTTCACAACCAGGACCGAAACCCTAGGCCGAACAAAATGGTCGGATACGAAGTGAAATTTTTTCGCTAGAAATTTTACGAGCTTGTGCAGAACTTCTAGGCAATCATATTGGCAGTTGACACGAAGTGATTCGAGTTCGTTTGCCCCCCCAATTTCTTTAACGAACGATAAGTTTTTGTCAAAACAACAAGTGCCCCGATCCCGGCCGAAACGACTCGAATTACACTTCGAGACCCGCCGACATGATCGCCACGATGCACAGAGCACCCTCGTAAATTTTCGGGACGTTTCATTTTTTCACAACCAGGACCGAAACCCTAGGCCGAACAAAATGGTTGGATGCGAAGTGAAATTTTTTCGCTCGAAATTTTACGAGCATGTGCGGAACTTCTAGGCAATCATATCGGTAGGTGACACGAAGTGATTCGAGTTCGTTTGCCCCCCCATTTTCTTTAACGAACGATAACTTTTTGTGAAAATAACAAGTGCCCCGATCTCGGCCGAAACGACTCGAATTACACTTCGAGACCCGCCGACATGATCGCCACGATGCACAGAGCACCCTCGTAAATTTTCGGGCAAATCGGACGACGTTGTATTTTTTCACAACCAGGACCGAAACCTTAGGCCGAACAAAATGGTCGGATGCGAAGTGAAATTTTTTCGCTCGAAATTTTACGAGCTTGTGCAGAACTTCTAGGCAATCATATCGGCAGGTGACACGAAGTGATTCGAGTTCGTTTGCCCCCCCATTTCCTTTAACGAACGATAACTTTTTGTGAAAATAACAAGTGCCCCGATCTCGGCCGAAACGACTCGAATTACACTTCGAGAGCCGCCGACATGATCGCCACGATGCACAGAGCACCCTCGTAAATTTTCGGGCAAATCGGACGACGTTATATTTTTTCACCACCAGGACCGAAACCCTAGGCCGAACAAAATGGTCGGATGCGAAGTGAAATTTTTTCGCTCGAAATTTTACGAGCATGTGCGGAACTTCTAGGCAATCATATCGGCAGGTGACACGAAGTGATTCAAGTTCGTTTGACCCCCCATTTTCTTTAACGAACGATAACTTTTTGTGAAAATAACAAGTGCCCCGAACCCGGCCGAAACGACTCGAATTACACTTCGAGACCCGCCGACATGATCGCCATGATGCACAGAGCACCCTCGTAAATTTTCGGGACGTTTCATTTTTTCACAACCAGGACCGAAACCCTAGGCCGAACAAAATGGTCGGATGCGAAGTGAAATTTTTTCGCTCGAAATTTTACGAGCTTGTGCAGAACTTCTAGGCAATCATATCGGCAGGTGACACGAAGTGATTCGAGTTCGTTTGCCCCCCCATTTCCTTTAACGAACGATAACTTTTTGTGAAAATAACAAGTGCCCCGATCTCGGCCGAAACGACTCGAATTACACTTCGAGAGCCGCCGACATGATCGCCACGATGCACAGAGCACCCTCGTAAATTTTCGGGCAAATCGGACGACGTTGTATTTTTTCACAACCAGGACCGAAACCCTAGGCCGAACAAAATGGTCGGATGCGAATTGAAATTTTTTCGCTCGAAATTTTCCGAGCATGTGCGGAACTTCTAGGCAATCATATCGGCAGGTGACACGAAGTGATTCCAGTTCGTTTGACCCCCCATTTTCTTTAACGAACGATAACTTTTTGTGAAAATAACAAGTGCCCCGAACCCGGCCGAAACGACTCGAATTACACTTCGAGACCCGCCGACATGATCGCCACGATGCACAGAGCACCCTCGTAAATTTTCGGGACGTTTCATTTTTTCACAACCAGGACCGAAACCCTAGGCCGAACAAAATGGACGGATGCGAATTGAAATTTTTTCGCTCGAAATTTTCCGAGCATGTGCGGAACTTCTAGGCAATCATATCGGCAGGTGACACGAAGTGATTCAAGTTCGTTTGACCCCCCATTTTCTTTAACGAACGATAACTTTTTGTGAAAATAACAAGTGCCCCGATCCCGGCCGAAACGACTCGAATTACACTTCGAGACCCGCCGACATGATCGCCACGATGCACAGAGCACTCTCGTAAATTTTTGGGACGTTTCATTTTTTCACAACCAGGACCGAAACCCTAGGCCGAACAAAATGGTCGGATGCGAAGGGAAATTTTTTCGCTCGAAATTTTACGAGCTTGTGCAGAACTTCTAGGTAATCATATCGGCAAGTGACACGAAGTGATTCGAGTTCGTTTGCCTCCCCATTTTCTTTCACGAACGATAACTTTTTGTGAAAATAACAAGTGCCCCGATCCCGGCCGAAACGACTCGAATTACACTTCGAGACCCGCCGACATGATCGCCACAATGCACAGAGCACCCTCGTAAATTTTCGGGACGTTTCATTTTTTCACAACCTGGACCGAAACCCTAGGCCGAACAAAATGGTCGGATCCGAAGAGAAATTTTTTCGCCCGAAATTTTACGAGCTTGTGCAGAACTTCTAGGCAATGATATCGGTAGGTGACACGAAGTGATTCGAGTTCGTTTGCCCCCCCATTTCCTTTAACGAACGATAACTTTTTGTGAAAATAACAAATGCCCCGATCTCGGCCGAAACGACTCGAATTACACTTCGAGACCCGCCGACATGATCGCCACGATGCACAGAGCACCCTCGTAAATTTTCGGGCAAATCGGACGACGTTATATTTTTACACCACCAGGACCGAAACCCTAGGCCGAACAAAATGGTCGGATGCGAAGTGAAATTTTTTCGCTCGAAATTTTACGAGCATGTGCGGAACTTCTAGGCAATCATATCGGTAGGTGACACGAAGTGATTCAAGTTCGTTTGCCCCCCCATTTTCTTTAACGAACGATAACTTTTTGTGAAAATAACAAGTGCCCCGAACCCGGCCGAAACGACTCGAATTACACTTCAAGACCCGCCGACATGATCGCCACGATGCACAGAGCACCCTCGTAAATTTTCGGGACGTTTCATTTTTTCACAACCAGGACCGAAACCCTAGGCCGAACAAAATGGTCGGATGCGAAGTGAAATTTTTTCGCTCGAAATTTTACGAGCTTGTGCAGAACTTCTAGGCAATCATATCGGCAGGTGACACGAAGTGATTCCAGTTCATTTGCCCCCCCATTTTCTTTAACGAACGATAACTTTTTGTGAAAATAACAAGTGCCCCGAACCTGGCCGAAACGACTCGAATTACACTTCGAGACCCGCCGACATGATTGCCACGATGCACAGAGCACCCTCGTAAATTTTCGGGACGTTTCATTTTTTCACAACCAGGACCGAAACCCTAGGCCGAACAAAATGGTCGGATGCGAAGTGAAATTTTTTCGCTCGAAATTTTACGAGCATGTGCGGAACTTCTAGGCAATCATATCGGCAGGTGACACGAAGTGATTCAAGTTCGTTTGACCCCCCATTTTCTTTAACGAACGATAACTTTTTGTGAAAATAACAAGTGCCCCGAACCCGGCCGAAACAACTCGAATTACACTTCGAGACCCGCCGACATGATCGCCACGATGCACAGAGCACCCTCGTAAATTTTCGGGCAAATCGGACGACGTTGTATTTTTTCACAACCAGGACCGAAACCTTAGGCCGAACAAAATGGTCGGATGCGAAGTGAAATTTTTTCGCTCGAAATTTTACGAGCATGTGCGGAACTTCTAGGCAATCATATCGGCAGGTGACACGAAGTGATTCAAGTTCGTTTGCCCCCCCCATTTTCTTTAACGAACGATAACTTTTTGTGAAAATAACAAGTGCCCCGAACCCGGCCGAAACGACTCGAATTACACTTCGAGACCCGCCGACATGATCGCCATGATGCACAGAGCACCCTCGTAAATTTTTGGGACGTTTCATTTTTTCACAACCAGGACCGAAACCCTAGGCCGAACAAAATGGTCGGATGCGAAGTGAAATTTTTTCGCTCGAAATTTTACGAGCATGTGCGGAACTTATAGGCAATCACATCGGAAGGTGACACGAAGTGATTCGAGTTCGTTTGCCCCCCCATTTTCTTTAACGAACGATAACTTTTTGTGAAAATATCAAGTGCCCCGAACCCGGCCGAAACGACTCGAATTACACTTCGAGACCCGCCGACATGATCGCCACGATGCACAGAGCACCCTCGTAAATTTTCGGGACGTTTCATTTTTTCACAACCAGGACCGAAACCCTAGGCCGAACAAAATGGTCGGGTCCGAAGTGAAATTTTTTCGCTCGAAATTTTACGAGCTTGTGCAGAACTTCTAGGCAATCATATCGGCAGGTGACACGAAGTGATTCGAGTTCGTTTGCCCCCCCATTTTCTTTAACGAACGATAAGTTTTTGTCAAAACAACAAGTGCCCCGATCCCGGCCGAAACGACTCGAATTACACTTCGAGACCCGCCGACATGATCGCCACGATGCACAGAGCACCCTCGTAAATTTTCGGGACGTTTCATTTTTTCACAACCAGGACCGAAACCCTAGGCCGAACAAAATGGTCGGATGCGAAGTGAAATTTTTTCGCTCGAAATTTTACGAGCATGTGCGGAACTTCTAGGCAATCATATCGGTAGGTGACACGAACTGATTCGAGTTCGTTTGCCCCCCCATTTTCTTTAACGAACGATAACTTTTTGTGAAAATAACAAGTGCCCCGATCTCGGCCGAAACGACTCGAATTACACTTCGAGACCCGCCGACATGATCGCCACGATGCACAGAGCACCCTCGTAAATTTTCGGGACGTTTCATTTTTTCACAACCAGGACCGAAACCCTAGGCCGAACAACATGGTCGGATGCGAAGTGAAATTTTTTCGCTCGAAATTTTACGAGCTTGTGCAGAACTTCTAGGCAATCATATCGGCAGGTGACACGAAGTGATTCGAGTTCGTTTGCCCCCCCATTTCCTTTAACGAACGATAACTTTTTGTGAAAATAACAAGTGCCCCGATCTCGGCCGAAACGACTCGAATTACACTTCGAGAGCCGCCGACATGATCGCCACGATGCAAAGAGCACCCTCGTAAATTTTCGGGCAAATCGGACGACGTTATATTTTTTCACCACCAGGACCGAAACCCTAGGCCGAACAAAATGGTCGTATGCGAAGTGAAATTTTTTCGCTCGAAATTTTACGAGCATGTGCGGAACTTCTAGGCAATCATATCGGCAGGTGACACGAAGTAATTCAAGTTCGTTTGACCCCCCATTTTCTTTAACGAACGATAACTTTTTTTGAAAATAACAAGTGCCCCGAACCCGGCCGAAACGACTCGAATTACACTTCGAGACCCGCCGACATGATCGCCATGATGCACAGAGCACCCTCGTAAATTTTCGGGACGTTTCATTTTTTCACAACCAGGACC